>NC_056727.1:489180645-489203145 GCF_019279795.1 Protopterus annectens
AGATTTTACAAACATGCTATACTACTGCTTTAAAATATATCACATGACAATTTCTTCCAGTATAGAGTTATAAAATTATTTATGCTTGTCAATCAGATGAATTAAATGAGTTATAGTAATGTATATGTTTGGGACATAGGTTTTAACACATTATTAATCTGCTATTCCTCTATCTGTGATGTGTCAGTGTGATATCTAGGTCAAAGGTGAGACCAGCTGCTTTCAGCTTCTCTGTGAAAATTCTGAGAGTTGAAGATTTTGAAGTAGCTCATGGACACTGTGCATGAGACAGCCCACATCCCAGATTGTCTCTCTTAACATTTTGGTGGGAAACTTATTAAAAACTAGTGACAAACATTCATTTAGCAGTGTAAATGCATCTAAACATGACAAAACCTTCACAATGCATTCTACAGTTTATTACAGACTCTATGTAAGTGAAATCAAGCCCAAAATTATTAATAAGTAACAAAACTCAACATTTTTGTCCCAACTCAACTCCTATGCAAATCTTATTATTTACTGTGTCTATATGATCAAAAGCATTTCTATATATTAATAAAGAAAAGAAAAGAGAGTAGAAAGTAAAAGGGTGTAAGGCAGAAATAAAAAAAAAGTATATACAATAGAATGTTACTTACTGTTTATATTAATAGAGTTAAAAATAAAACATATTATTTACTATTATTTAGTTCTAATTATTATTGGTTAAAGCATGACAGATTATTTACAAAACAAGCATAAGCAGTGTAATCAAGAAAGTATAATTAGGAATAGCATTTGAAGAACATATAAACTTTTAAAGGAAAAAAAATGTATCAAATTACTGACCTTATTTTTCCTCTTCAGAAAGAGAAACAGCTTGCCATTAAATCTCCAGATATTTTGACTAGTTATGAAACAAAACATTTCTTTGCACACAGAGAATAACTTTGATTAAATCTTTTCAAAATATTTGTTGCTTTGGAAATGCAGGAACTATATTTAAAAAGATTAATAATAAAATAAAATGATGAGAGAGAAAAAACATAGTACAAATCATTTGTTTTTAGTCTCTTCTTCTTCTCTGAAGTCTTCCACAAAGTTTCAGTTGCCTCTCTCTTTAACGAAGGACTAGCCCATTGCATTTCTTCTATTTTTCCAAAATCTTATTTTTTGATAAACAGTAAAGCAGAGTCTAAGTCATCGAAAATTTTAGGACCATCAGGAAGGAAGATTTTAAGCTTGGCAGGAAACAGAAGGTATGTTTTAAACTGTGCTTTTTAAGCTCCTTATTAGTGGCAGAAAACTTTTCTTTTAGCTAATACCATGGAAGAATAGTCATTGTCAAAACGCACAGTTGTTTCATTAATCTTAACAGGAGCTTTAGCCCAAGCAGATTTAAGAACCATCTCTTTATCAAAAGATGTTAGAAATCTAACTATAACTGATCTAGGATAGTTTTTGTTAGAGTTAGTATTAGCTATAGATCTATGTGCTCTTCGATACAAAGAGAATGCTTCTGGTAAATCTAAAGTTTTAGGAGCCATGTTGTTAAAAAAGATTGTTACCTTCAATATTTTCTGGCAGTCCAAAATCCTAATGTTATTGCGCCTAGATCTATTTTCCAGGTCATCCAGCTTTGTTTGTAAATGTGTATTTTGTTTCAGCAGAAACTCAATGTTGATTTCCTCTTCTTGTATTCTATTTTCCATGTCATTCACAGCTTCTTCTATGCCTGTCATCTGGATCTTCTGTTGTTGCAGGTCCATATGTAACAAGTCTATTTGTTTTGTAGAGGTCTATATGAAAGTGTCTATTTTAGTATCCATTTTATCCATCTTAGCAGTAAGTTGCTGGACTATAATTATCAGAGAGTGAAGTTCTTTCTTGATGCTGGAGTCTTGAGAATTTGTCTTACTGGAACTCATTTCAGACTGATAAACTGACAGGAAAATTTCCAAAGTAATTTCTGACAGGAATATTATTAAGATTTCCTTTCTTTTTTAGATATAGCTCAAGAACTATATAAAACAAACATATTTAGAAAGAAAATTACTTCAAGAATTAATTTTTTAAGTAATTAATTCCTGTCAATGTAATGAAATTGGTGGAGCTGAAGAAATCTGCTGCTATCCTGTGTTCATCCTTGGCCACTTGAGTAGCATTTCTTGATATCGCTTCATAACAATTCCCCATTCCAAACTGAAAGGATTTGTTACACCCTCACTGCTAAGATTTCTAAGAAAAAAATGAATACTATTGAATCAGATTGTCTGTTTAATAAAACGTTACTTATTTATTATCGCAACCAGATCTTGTAACCTGGGGCTCTTCCTGATGTGATCGCAAAATGACTGTATAGTAAACTGAAATGGGGTGTGCGAAGTCCAAATCACTTTTTGGATTCTGAATGAGGAAGTGGAGTAACGGGCAATTTCGTCATCCTTGGCACCACCCTTTACCAGCGTAACATCCACCAAAATAACATGAGCAGGGCACACTACATTACATAAGCTTCCTACATGTCATTCTGACAGTGCCAAAACAGTAATCACCACTTCACCCACCCCTTTTCACTTAAGAGAAAAGTCGTTTTGCGATCACATTAACAGTGACAGCATGTTACAAAATTTGATTGTGATATCATGGATGAGGAGATGTTTTATTTTTCAGAAGTAGGAAGGTGCCCTTCAATTTTGTTTGTTTATAGCCATTGTTGTACTTCTCCACAATTCCTGGAATGACTGTTTCAGTGTTGTTTTGCATTACAATGACAGCCAAAGTAAAACCGGAGAAAGGTTTGCACTTAACACACTACTTTCCGTTGTTCTTGGTATCTTTAATAATACCTACACATGTGGAGACTTGAAAGGTTTCAATGTGGCCAACTGCATTCAAGCCCATGGAGAACCAGACCTTTAAAAAAAAGGATGCTAAATACAGAGTCCCGGAAACAACAGTAACTCATTCATCCCTTGTGCTCTCTTGTTTCCAAGTACTGACTCATGTTTGTGAAACTTGCCCCAGAAAACAGGGACAAAATTTAAACATTACTCGTAGAAACTTTTTAGAAACTGCATAAATTGCTACTTACGTATTACTGACTGGTCTGCAATCTGGTTGCGATAATACGTAAGTACCAATAAAACATTCAGTAAGCACAAAAACATTTCAGCCATCTTGTTTGCTCCCTAGTAAAATGTTTTAGGAAATGTTGCACATTTGGCCTGTTTGATCCTCTTTTAACAGTTACTGTACCACATCTGGAAAACTAAAGGTTCAGAGCAAGGGTGTAGCTAGGACATAATCAGTGTACTCAAATAAGTACACTTTCTTGAGTAACTCTTAGAAACTTTATTGCTTAAATAAAATTTTAGAACTGTATAAATTAATATTTGCAGTACAAATCTATATAAAACATGCTTATGGGAGATTATTGCACCTGTAAAAGTAGTCACTTTTTGTTATGTGGCGTCAGTTGAAAATAATATGCTCCTTTCCAGTGTCCACAGGGGCAAGATTGTGAAGTCTGAGTATATTTTTGAAAAGATTAGGATGACTGGGGGCAAGAGCATTAGGTTTGAGTACAAAATATGAATTCCTGGCTACACCCCTGTTTGACAACACCTTGAGGAAAGCCACACAACATTATTCCAGACTACAATACATATAGATATTGATATGCTATTTTCACTTAAATTCTTTTATGAAAAACTGATGCTGAATGCCTTGGCTAGGTCTAAAATAAAACAAAAAAAATATACAGTTAATTCCCCTGCAAGTGCCATTGTCACTTCAAAGAATTATAGCAAGCTAAGCAGGCAAGATCACGCCATGAAGAAGTTACAGTTATCAAGTTGTGTTAGTCAGAGCTCACTTGTATATTTTTAAGTTGTGCCTCTCCATAATAACGTGTAGATTGTACTGTGAGCTGAGGCATAGCTCTCAACTGAATTTGGGATAAAACTAAAAAAATAATGGGGACAATGGCCCAAAATCGGGGATTGATCTTTAATATTGCTCTTGTACACTTAGAAAGTCACTAGAATAAAAAGTTTTGCTTCACCATACATTTTCTGAAGGATACAAAGTCTGAAACTCAAAGGTCTGTCATTATTTAATGACTGCAGTCCTCAACGATTTGGCAGAAAGACACACATTTTATATGGAAGAAATAAAAATTTTCTTTATATTGTGTAGAAAGCTGGAATATATGTGCTACGGAGTTAAAATTCTTAATTTTTTATTGCTGTTGTTAATTTACCTTACCTCCTGTTAGAAGTGAAGTACTACTAATATATTTGGGATTTTTAAAGACTGTGAAGAACTTATCTGCTGAAGTATTTGCTGTACACTGTAGCTGGGAATAACATTCACTATTTGTATCCTTCAGCTTATAAATATAGTTAAAACGATCTTGGAGAAGATTCATAGATAACTCGTCTGGTACACAGAATTCAAAGTCTTCCTTGTTGCCAAGGAGTACATCCTGCTTGCTGAGAAGTAGGAGTTACAGCTTTGCATGTAAATGTAGTAGTGGGACATACCCCTTAACCTCTTAGCATATGATTCAGGAACAAAAACAAAAATAATGTGGGGGACAAAGGCCGAAAAATGCAGGCAAATTTAACAAAATGCTCTTATAAACTTAGAAAGTTGCTAGGATAACAGGCTTTGCATTAGTGTGCATTTTCTGAAGGATTTGAAGTCTGAAACTTAAATGTCTGTCATTATTTAGAAAGTGCAGTCCTCAATGATTTTCCAGAAAACCACATATTGTCTGAGTAATAGACCAAAAATAATTGGCACATATCTGGACATTCTGTGAAATTCTGGATAGTTGACAGGTGGAATAGTATGGCATATGCCAATTAAGTTCATCAGCATCCTGATACACTACTTTGCAGGTTAAAGTGTCTAGTGAGGTGAAACACAGACATCTATATAAGGCTGGTGATTCAGATATCTGTACTAGGCAATTTCCATATACAGCAGACTACAATGTATGCAGCAATTTAGTTGTGTACACCTTTGCATTTTAATGGAGAGAACCTGTGTAGGCTGAAGCATTGCAGCTTCACTATTCTCAGATTGCTGAACCAAGTAGTGCAGTAAAGTCTAAGTGTATATTCATGTGTCTGTGTCTGTGTATTGTGGGTGGTACAGAGACAGAGTGACTGAGTTATTTGAGTCTATGTGCACAACTGTTTAGTGTAAGTGCATGCATGTGTGTGCATCTCTGTGTCGTGGAACAGTGCTGCCTGAAATGACCTTTGGCTGCAATGGAAGAAGGAACTGTGGATGTAGTGTGTGCATATGTGCATGCATTGAATGTGTATATGTTGTAGTGCATCTATGTGCCTGTGTGTCTTAGACATGTGTGTGTGTGTGTGTGTGTGTGTGTGTGTGTGTGTGTGTGTGTGTGTGTGTGTGTGTGTGTGTGTGTGTGTGTGTGTGTGTGTGTGTGTGTGTGTGTGTGTGTGTGTGTGTGTGTGTGTGTGTGTGTGTGTGTGCATGTGTGTCTGAGTGTATAAGCAAGATGTATGGCTCTGTTTGTGGTCTCTGTTACTGGACAAGGGAGGCAGATTAGAGCAGAGCTACACTGCATAGCAGCTTTACTCTAATTAGTTGCCCCTGTCCAATAGCAGCTTGGGTAAATATAGTATGCAAGTTGTGCATATATGTGTATGTGTGTGTGTGTAGGGGGGTTGTGATCGTCATTCTTTTTACCAAAACTTTGCCCTTCATTTAACCACAACGCGTTGCATACGTTGAGACTTCAACTTAAGAAGGTGAATCCTAGGAAGGCTGCTTGCTGGACCAGACAGCATACCTGGCAAGGTGCTGAAGGGGTGTGTTGATCAGTTATGTCTGGTACTGACAGACATCTTCAACTCATTCCTTGCTATGGAGAAAGTTCCCCTCATGTTTCAAGGAAACAAGTATTGTCCCACCTCTGAAAAAACCCAACCCTACCTGCCTCAGTGACTTCAGACCGGTCGCCATAACCTCAAATGTCATAAAGTGCTTTGAGAGAATTGTGAAGAAACATCTATCTGCGAGTCTGCCTAAGTCCTTCAATACACTCTAGTTTGCATACCAGGCAACTAGATCAAGTGCAGATGCTATATGAGTCACACTACTCCTTGTATTAAAGCAGCTAGAAGGGAGGAACAACCACGTGAGGCTGCTGTACATCGACTTCAGTTCTACGTTCAACACTGCGATACTGATGCAACTGGTGGATAAGCTCGTGAAACTCGCACCTATGTAACTGGACTCTTGACTTTCTGATTGGTAGACCCCAGTGGACATGGACTGGAAACAACACCTCTCAACGCATAGTCCTGAATACTGGTGTTCCTTAAGGTTGTGTGCTCAGCCCCTTGCTCTTCAACACCCTCACTCATGACTGCACTGCAAAACATAAGACAAACCATATTATTAAATTCGCTGACAATACCACAGTTGTGGGTCTCATTAGTGGTGGGAATGAACATAGCTACAGGGATGAGGTGAACACTTTGATTGCCTGGTGTGACAGGAACAATCTGGACCTGAATGTTAATAAGACCAAATAAATAATTATGGACTTCAGGAGAAAGGCAACAGTTCACCAACCACTCACTATCAAAGGGGAGGTAGTAGAGAAATTCAAAACAACCAAGTTCCAGGGGCTTCACATCTCTGATGACCTCTCCTGAGCTGCTAATACCAACCATATAGTCAAGAAGCTCAACAGAAGCTTCACATCCTGAGAAAGCTCAAAAGGGCCAGGCTCCCACTGTCTGCTCTTACCACTTTTTACAGGGGAACTATCGAGAGCATTCTCACTAGCAACTTCATGGCACAGTTGCTGAGAAGAAGAAATTACAGAGGGTGGTGAGGGTGGCTGACAAAATCTTGGGCACAAACCTCTCTTCTATTCAGGAGCTTTTCTTTACAAGAGCAAGATAGAGAACATATAAAATACTTGCTTATTCGACCCATCCGGCCCACAATTGGTTCTCACAACTTGCTTCTGGAAGGAGGTACCGCAGCTTCTGCTACAGAACTACCAGATTCAGGAACAGTTTGTATCCTACATGTGTGAGAATTATTAATACGGCCACCAACCATAATACCTGATACATTGAAGCCTCTTTTTTTCATTTAATCCTGCTGCTCTGAACAATTACCGCCAGCATTACTATTATGCAATATCATGTCTAAAGTTAACAAGTGCAATATGGTAACCAAACAGGTGCTGTTCATTACTCTCTATTTATTCTCCACCTTAACAGTGCAGGGGTTTGGTAGTGGGTATTTATTACTTATCACTGGGTAATGGGTATTGAATGTGTTTATATAATGTGAACTACCTCTTGCATGTTATACGTCTTATTATTTTCTTTCTTATGTTATTCTTTAATACGGTTGTATCTATGTTATTTGCACTGCATTTCTCTCGTGAGCTGACATCTGTAATTTCTTTTAGGCTGCACTTGTGTGGACCTAAATAACAATAAAGTTTCTTTGAGTCTTTGAAAGTTTCTTTGAATCTTTCAATAATGTTAGCTAGTGCTGCACATTCAGGGGTATTTGTCTTTCTCTCCATTGTAATGGACCACGCAAATGGTATATATAATTTTTTTGGGGGCGAGGGAGTGTCCCCTGCAAAAAAAAAAAAAAAAAAATTCCTGTATTTTTAATGTTTTTTGGTTTACGCTTTTTTTGGAAATTAACTTTCTGGAATGTGTACATCAGTATGCAGTAACTTGCTCAAACATAGATAAACCATGTGAAGGTGGTGTTGGGGTATCTGAGCAACTGAGTGATTCATAGTCATGCAGATTCTCTCTTAATTAGATCTAGGTCTAGGACCACTGGAAATGTGTTTAACTATGAATCACTTAATAGCAGCAGAATTCATTTTATATGTTCAACTCTAGTTGTACCGCAGCTCTTTTAAATATAAATTTCACTTTGGGTGCCAATGTACATTTCGCTGAAAAAATGTATTTAAAATATCAGATACTCCAGGATATATTGCTTTGTATATGTAAACATTAAATTCAGGCCCTGAAGTATGACAATTTCAAAGTTCCATAAAGTATGGATTATGTAAATGATGCATATATGACTTAATTTCAGGTTAGAGAATGCAGTATATATTCATATTGCATCTGTGATGAGTTGGATTTACATTAGAATTAAAAAGAAAAACATATATAGGTCCCAATGAGTAATATTTTCTGAAATTAATTGTGAAAGTGCCCCCCCTTAGTAGATGAATATATGAAATGGGAGATAACACTAATATATTTCAAGGACCACTAGCAGATCTGTACTGTTCCCCAGACATGTGCATGATGCACTCTAGCTGATATTAGCAAATATTAGAATCCTATCAACTGCATTGAAATATTTCTAGAAAGTGACATTTGAATTGAGTTAGGGAAGAACTTCATATGGATGGGCATCCTGTTCCAGAGAAGGGGTAGTCTCTGGCATACCTGCCTCTCTCTCCACCAGGTACGATTTATATCACAGGAAAGGTTTAAGTCTTTAGAATGGGTAATTTTGGCAATGTTTATTTTGCAGATATGAAGGACATCCATCAGAGTGAGGACCAAAGATGCCATGCATGCCAGATGTATATCTCCATTCAACAGCCTATAAGGAACAGAATACAGGGATAAAACTTTAAGGAAACGTGCCTAACACATGTCATTTTTGCCCTGTGTTCTTTTAATGAGGAACATCTGTGGATGTTCAAATTGTTGGTTGTGCCTGGTTAGGTACCTACCGAAAGAGGCATTTTACTCAATGATAGGTCTAATGAGTGGCGACTATAGTGGAACAATGACATCCTTGGATCTAGATACCATATCTTTGTTTATAAGTTACAAAACATCAAATGATTTCCTCACTAAGGCGAGATTACTGTATACATGTGTCCCCATGTCCCTGAGTACTAGATCAACTTTTGGGAGTGGTTGTCAATGTGATAGTTACCACAGGTGGCTGACTTCCTGAAGGAAGCTATTATGTATTTACTGACATTTACTTTTATTCCATTGCTCAGACACCAGTCACTTGTCTGTGTCAGCCCCTCTTGGAGAACATTAGTTATGGTGGGGGATTTTATGACAGCTGTTAATTTCCAATTGACTGCATATCTAGTCGGTAAGAAACCTTGACATTGGCCTTGATTTCATAGAAGTAGATGCCAAAAAGGAGTAGTCCCAGTACAAATCCTTAAGGGACTCCATTGATGACTGGCCTCTTTGTAGAGGTAGACTCCCCATTTGTAACTTTCTGGGTCCTGTCTGTGAACCAGTAGGATAGCTACCGGGTGACATAAGGGTTTATACCCAATCTCTTGAGTTTGTCAACAATGCCTGAGTGGGATATTATAGCAAATGCCTTGGCCAGGTCAATTTAGGTATTGTGAACCATTATGCCCTCATCCATTGCTTTGGAGACCATCTGGAAGAAGACTACCAGGCTGAATAGGCATAACCTGCCCTTGAAACCAGTCTAGGTTGAATCCAGTGTTTGGTGGTTTCCTATGTCATTACCGATCATTTACATGTTTATTCTTTCCACGGCCTTGCATATGAGACTTACTAACAATTATGGCTCTGTAATTTCCAGGGTCTGTAAATGGCCTACCTTTCTGCAGAGGTGTGATGGTTGTCATTCTCCATTTGTGAGGCACAAAGCTTGTTCAGAGAGTAAGGTAAATAGTGATTCCAGGCGATCTGATATATTATGTTTCATGCTATTTAGAAATCAGTCTAGGATATTTTTGGGGTCCATCAGTGCAGTGTTCTTGGCCTTAGGCAGAGTAATGGGGACCTGCTCCCTGGTGATAGTTAAGGGAGTTATATTTAATAGTATTGCCTGAGGGGGATGCTGGGGAGGAGAGAAGGTTAAAATTCCAAATAAATTTGTCTACCAGTAGGTTTGCTATATCTTCTGGCTTAGTCCTTCTTTTTAATTTCTCCAAATCTTTTGGGTTTCTAATACCATGACGGGAATCAACCCCATTCCTAAGTCAAAGTATGATTAAAGTTCATGAAATTAGTATGGTTTCAGTCCTTGATGTTAGTCAGAAGTGCTCTTCTCAGCACCTGCAATGTGCCCAGTAATGACTCCTTCTGCAGTTAATATGGAATTACATGTATTAGTAATATATCTAAGTATGATTTTAATTTTTTTTTATAAGATCCACTGCTCCTACTGTTATTGTAACTATCTGGGTATCCTTCGTCCATATTGCCCTCATTTATACCTGCAGATCCTGGTATTTTATGACTTTGTGTCTCTCTGTACGTAAGACACTGTAGTCATTGGGTGTAGCAATTTCAATGGTAAATACTACTGTTGTCTTCTTTTCATCGACTACTTATCTGGCTTTCTCACATCTATTTTTTGAACTGTTGGTAATGGGTGAGCCCATGTGATATAAATGTCATCATTTTCTATAATGCTTTGTGGATCATGTTTCTAGTATTTTTCAGCTACTTCAATATTATAATGTTTGCACAATCCCCAATGCAAAAGCCTTGCCTTTCTGTAAACAATCCTTCTGCCATTAGTATATCACAACCAGCAACAAGACGTACAACTGTTTTCAGTTCTGCTTTGCAAAACCTACATTTGTGTGTTTCTCCCATGTGCTCAATGGACTAAGTAAACCAACATGTATGCAGTCCACTATCTTGGGCCGCCAATATTAGCCTTTTGTCTTTTTGTTTAAATTCACCTCTCCTTAACCATTCCTGCATTCAATCCTGATCAAAATGAGGTTGTTCCAAGAGTTTTCTATACTTGCAACTATATTTATGCATTTTCCAAATTTCGTTCCTTCTCATCTGATCCTTCACCTTATATTCTTTCTTTTTTTTTTGGCGCATTCAGTTGCTGCCTGATTTTTATCTATTTCTGATTTGATTTCCATTCCTGCTTGATGCTGATATGTTTCTGCTAAACTAAGCAGGGAAGCCATCTTAGACTTATTATCCTCATGTTTCAAATCCTTCACTATGTTTGGGTCTTGTGAGGTCAACAGATATGTATGTATGCAGTCCTACAACTGCAGAGCTATACATGTAATCAATTTCAAGGAGGCCCATACCTCCTTCAGAATGGGGAATATGTTGTCTTAGTATACACTGATTTTTTTTTAAATCATCTGATGAGCATGAAGCATCCTTCTTATTTTTCCTGTCCAACCTATCCAGCACCTTTTGGGGCCAGTCAATCACTCCAAAACTGTAAGTTAGGACAGGAAGTGCAAATTGATTTAGAGTTTAGACTTTGTTCCCAGATGTCAGTCTTGTTTTCAGTATTAATTTTATGTCTTCTAAAATATTCCTTACTACGTTTTAATCACATTTGTTCATGTTTGTTGTTGATCCTTCATCAATTCATAGATATTTATACACTCCCTCTTGCGCAAGTTCTTTTACATCAAATTCCTGTCCCAAACTAAGGATTTTTTGGTGCTGCAGCTTTCCTGCTTTAAAGGTTGCTTTTGCACATTTATCAAAACCAAATGTCATTCTTATAGCATTTGAAAAGGTTTTGACAACTTGCAGTTGTTCCTTTATCTGATGAACTATACAGTTTTAAATTATCCACAAAAAGAAGATGATAAGTCTTTATACTTTGGTGTTTTCTGGGAGCCAAATTATAGCCATGACGTAATCTGTTAAATTGACAGATTAATGGGTTAAGGGCAAGACAAAAGAACAGTGGTGACAAAGAGTCACCCTGGAGTATCCCTCTTTGAATTTTTATCCCTGGAATAATAATTTGCTCTTTATCATGGCTTAGCTGCTAAGTGGTCTGCCACTGTTTCATGGTCACCTTAATGTAATCGATCAAGGTAGGGTGTATCTTATACAAGTTTTAAGCACGCTTTTATCCATGAATGTGGGATTCTGTCAAATGCTTTTTGTAGTCTATGCATGCCTTACTTAGAGTCTTCCCCTTTTTACAGTTCTCCATTATGACTTCATTTAACAACAAATGATCCTTTGATCCGTATGATTTTCTTTTATTACCCCTTTGTTCTATTGCCATGATTGAGTTTTCTTCTAAGTGACTATAAACTCTGTTGGCATCAATTCCAGTATATAGTTTATATGTTATCAGAAGACAAGTTATTGATCTATAGCTTTTAGGATATCTTGCATGTTCGCACTTAAGCAGGAACATTGTTTTTCCTGTTGCTAACCAGGTTGGTGTCTGTTCTGGGTACACAAACAAATAGTTCTTTGTCATCGCTAAATCTTCCTTTAAAGATTTTAATATTTTGAGCCAGAAGTTAGGTACTGCATCTGGGCCTTGGGTTTTCCAATTAGAAACTTTTCTTAACTTTGTTTCAGTCTCTCTGGCCATTACTTCATCCCATTTCATATCCTGTACATTTGAACTTCTTATTCTCTGTATTACGTCTTCTATCCATTTAGCATCTTTGTTATGTTCCGCAAGATCTTCATAGATATTTTTCCAAAATGTATCTATTTCTTCTTTTTTGATGGTGTTTCAATTCCTTTTGCCTTGTTCCCCAATTCTCTATAAAACGTTTTGCATCAACAATAAATTGCTTATTTTGTACTTTCCTTTATATTTACTTGCATATCTGCTAAGTTTTTCTGCCCATGCTGATATTTTAGTTTATTATTTGCGATAGTGAAAATAGATCCTGATCTATTCTGATACTGTGCATTATAGGTTCATAGGTAGATACTAGGCTATTGGCCCAAGGGCCTAAGTAAGCCTAACCAACAAGGTTCCCTGGCTTACTCCACCTAAGAAAGTTATTTTCCTGTGCCCCTGTCAAGCAGATCCACAGAAGTGATCCCTGGGGTATATTTCCTATTTCCCATCCACTTATCAAGATTTTTCTTGAAGAGTGCTAATGAGGAACTTTGCTTGACATAGATAAGTAGCTTGCTCATGAGCATTTTTGTTGATATGTTCCCTCTTCTATACTCTTTTAACAGTGACACCTTTTGTCTTAATTGCTTTATAGTTTTCTCTGTTTAATGCTTCCATGATGGTATTTGATTTCCCTCCTTTCTTTACCTTACTGCCCTGTGGTTTTGTGGTAAGACTTTACTTGTTATTAAATTGTTGCATAGTAATAATATATATTATTTACTTCTGTTATATCACATGAATCTCTATGAACAATCCTAATTACTGTCTTCATTTGTTTTATCAAACTTCCAACTTTTTGGGTTTTATTGACTTTCTGTAATATATTTCTTTCATAGATGCTTAGATAGGTTCTTAGGTAGGTACTAGGCTATCTGCCCTGGGGCCTATATAAGCCTAGCTAAATAGGTTCCCTGGCTTTCACGACCCAAGAAATTATTTTCTTGTGCCCCTGTCAAGCAGTGCTGCAGAAGTGATCCCCGGGGTGAATTTTCTATTTCCCATCCAGTCATCAAGGTGTTTCTTAAAGAGGGCCAATGAGGAGCTTTGCTTGACATGAATAGATAGTTTGTTCCAGAGTATGGAAAGTTTTTGGGACAGGAATCTATCCCTCCAGCATGTTCTGTTTAATGTGGTGACAAGGTATAGATCCCTGGAGCGTGTGGTTCAGAGAGGTTGGGATTTCTTTAAGTGTAGCATGTCCAACAGCTCTGGGTTTGACATAGCTTTGTATGTTAGGCAGAAATCGCCTCTGAGTAGGCAGTATGTGATGGGTTAGAGCTGGAGATTTTTGAGACGGTCTGCATATGGCATCTTTTTGAGACTGGTAATCCTCTTAGTAAGGTATTTCTGTGGCCTTTCCAATTGTTGTAGGCATCTTGTGAGATACATGCCAAACGGGGCATTGTACTCTATAATGGATCTGATAAGGGATGAGTACAGAGGAACAATGACCTCCTTTTTTCTAGAGGAGAACCCTTTTGTTATGAGGAGGGCCACGTAGAAGGATTTCCTGACTATTGTGGTGATATGGTTATCAAAGGAGAGACTACTGTCTCTTATCACACTTTCAGTGTTTAGTGAGCTACCACCTATGTGGTAGTTCATGGGTACCGAGTTTTTCCCAAAGGGGATGACAATGCACTTCTTGGCATTGAGCTTGAGGCCATGACTTTGACACCAAGCATCTGTCTCTGTGAGGCCCTTTTTAGAATGTCTACATCATTAGGTGATTCTATCATGGCTCCCAGTTTGCAGCCGTCTGCGAACTTTTTAGCAAAAGACCTTCTGTGTTGGCCTGCACTTCAGAGAAGTAGATGCCAAACAGGAGAGGACCCAGGACCGAACCCTGTGGTAATCCACTCATCACTGGTCTGAAGTTGGACATGGAGTCAGCTACTTTTACTATGTGGACTCTGTCAGTGAGCCAGTTGGCCAACCATCTTGTGACATAGGGATTTATGCCCAGTTTAGTGAGTTTATCTATAATTCCAGAGTGGGGGATGGTATTGAAAGCTTTGGTGAGGTCAAGATAGGCTGTGTGCACTATCTTGCCCTCATCTACGGCTCTAGTGACTGCTTCAAAGAAGTCAATCAGGTTTAGTAGAAATGATCTACCTTTTACAAACCCAAACTGAGTGGGGTCCAGGATTTGGAGGTTACCTATGTCTTTGTTTATAAGCTCCAAGATGATACATTCCATGGCCTTGCAGACCAGGCTCATTGGGCTAATGGGGTGGTAGTTTCCGGGGTCCGTGGTGGCACCCCCTTTGTGGAGTGGGATAACCGTTGCTGTGCACCATTCAGTAGGCACATAGCCTGAGGTGAGGCTATGACTGAACATGGCACTTAGGTGGGGTGCCAGTTTGTTCTGTAGTTCATGCAGTACGCAGCCTGGGATGTTGTCTGGTCCCATGGATGCTGTGTTCTTGGCTTTGGAGAGTGCAGTCTTTACTTGTTCATCCATGATTACAGGGGCTTTGTATTCTTTTGGTATTAAAATGGGCTCTTTGGAGGGTGAGAGGGGGTAAAGTTAGCACTGAACCTATCTGCCAGGATGTTGGCAATATCGGTTGGTTCTGTATATTTAGTGCCATTGTGCTGTAGCTCAGAGCAGATCTGGGTATTGCCATTGAGATTCTTGACATAGCTGTAGAATGCTTTGTGGTTATCTTTGGAATCAGTGGCAATTTTATTTTCATAACTGGCTTTAGAGGATTTTATGAGGGATCTCAGCTTCTTGCTGAGGCTGACCAGGGAGTTCCTCCAATCTTGGGATTTTACTGTTTTTTGCAACAGCTTCTTCCTTCTGTTGTAGAGTTTGTTTCTGGCAGGGGACCACCAGATTGGCTTCCTTTTTTTGGAGGATAGCATCTTGGTTCTGTTGGGGATGGCACGATCCATGCACTTGTGTATGTGCTTATACAGTGCATTTGTGTAAAATTCAGCAGTTGTACATCTATTTTCCCTCTGCATGGGCGTCGTGAAGTTTGCCACTTCTATCTTAAGAAGCATGAAGTTGGCTTTGGAGTAGTTATTGATGGTGGTTTCCTTAATGGGGGTAGGGATGGAATATGGATGTCTAGGGTGATTAGCTTATGGTCGGATATGACCAGCGAGGAGTTTACCTCTGGTGTGGCACATCGGTTACCCATATTGGTAATGACCAGGTCCAGGATATTGTTGCCCCTGGTGGGGTGTGGACAAGCTGATCCAAGGTTTGAATTTATGAATTCCAGAAAACGTTGAGTGAATGAGTTGGTACATTTCATCAATCTCAGCTGTACAGATTTTTGCAGAATGTCCAGATTTTTTGTCTCATATTTTTGGTCTGTTCCGCATAAAATTTGTGATTTTTCTAGCAAATTATTAGACATCAAATACATTTCAGTTTCAGACCACAAACTATTCAGAAAGTGTATGCTAATGCAAAAACTGTTCTTCTACCAGCTTTCTAAGATTTTAAGAACAATATTTACAATTTGTCTCTGATTTGTGGCCTTTGTCCCCCATTACTTTTGGCTTTGTCCAGATTTCTTGCGAATAGTACCTGAGCTTATTGTTCTAGGGTTAGCTGAAGTTCTGTATTTTATCTTTACTTCAAAGAAGACTGTTTTCCCATATTAGTGAGGACCAGATATCGTATGTTTATGCCCCTGTTCAGCATATTGCTGATCGGGTCCAAGAAGTTTCTGTTTACAAAATCCTGTAATCTCCGTACCTATATGTTTGGTGTCGTATTTGATTACCAGTTAGTAGTGAGGTAATTAAAGTCACCCATGAATATGGTACTGGTTTGAATGATGAATGTTGCCAGTAAGCTTGCAGATGTGTTATGGGTTTCCTGGATCAAAAGGGGGCTCTGAGTTACTGCACAATGGTACCTCCTATACTGAGCCAACAGATATTGCCAACATACCAGGTGACAGAATCAGTGCCAACTTTACCCCCCTCAAAGGACCAATCACAATACCAAAGGAATGCCAGGCACCCAGAATTACTGCAGTACAGGTTAAAGCTGCATTGTCCAAGGCCAAGAATACAGCTTCCATTGGACCCAACAATATCCCTGAATGTGTTCTACATGAACTACAAAGTGAACTGGCACCACATTTGTGTGCCCTATTCAATCACAGCCTCACCTCAGGCTTTGTCCCTACCGAATGGTGCACTACTACAGTCATCCCTCTCCATAAAGGGGGAGCGACTACAGACTCTGGGAATTATCACCCCATTAGCCTGACGAGTCTGATATGTAAGGCTATGCAGCACATCATCATAGACCTAATTAACACGGATATAGGGAATCTCCAAACTCTAGATCCCACTCAATTTGTTTTTGTGAAAGTTATATCATGCCTGCTCAACCTGGTTGACTTCTTTGAGTCAGTCACCAGAGCTGTGGATGAGGGCAAGGCAGTTCATACAGCCTACCTCCATCTGGCCAAGGCCTTTGATACCATTCCCCACTCAGGAATTATTGATAAACTCACCAAACTAGGCATCAACCCCTATATCACTGGGTGGGTTGCAAATTGGCTCACAGACAGAACTCAGAGTGTGAAAGTAGTGGACTCCAAGTCAGACTGCCGACCAGTCACAAGTGGAGTCCCATAGGGATCAGTCCTGGGTCCTCTCCTGTTTGGCATCTACTTCTCAGAAGTACAGGCCAACACAGAGTGACTCTGGCTGACCAAGTTTGCAGATGACTGCAAGCTGGGAGCCATTATTAACTCCACAAGTGATGTAGACATCCTACAGAAAGGCCTCACTGAGACCAATGACTGGTGTCAAAACCATGCCAAAAAATGCGTCATCATCCCCTTTGGGAAAAACTCAGTTCCCACTAATTACCACATTGATGTTAGCCCACTGAACACTGAAGGCGTTATTAGAGATCTGGGAACACAGGTTGACAGTAACCTCTCCTTCGATAACAACATTGCCACTGTGGTCAGAAAGTCCTTCTATGCGGCACATCTCATTACCAAGGGTTTTGCATCCAGGAAGAAAAAGGTCATCATCTCTCTCTACTCTTCCCTCATTAGGCCAATCATCGAGTATAATGCCCCATTTGGCATGTACCTCACTAGACACATGCAACAGCTGGAAAGGCCACAAAAGTACCTCACAAAGATGATCCTAGGCCTTAAACACATGTCCTACACAGACAGACTCAAAAAAACTTCAGCTATTCTCTGTCTCATATTGTTTACCAAGAGGCAATCTCTGCTTGACTTACAAAGCCTTTTCTGACCCAGCTCTGTTAGAAATGCTACATCTGAAGAAATCCATTCCTTGGGAAACTCTTATCTTCTCCCATAATGAAGGCAGTCAAGACAGTTAACAAGTGCCTGCTTCATCTTATCCTCTCCTCTCAGGTGACCATACATCATCATTAACAGATCAATCTCTGAACAAAAGGTGCCACTTCTCTGGAAAATCTCCTACATTATACCAATACACAAAGAAGACACCTCCACTGACCTAACAAACTACCACCCTATAGATATACTTTACCCACTGGCTAAAATACTGGAAAAATGTATCCATATCCAGACTCTAACACATCTCCTCTCCAACAATATTCTTGCTGAAACTCAACATGGATTCCACCCCCAACGATAGCACTACCACTACACTCATCCATTTTAGTAACCTAGTAAATATGAAATGGAACAACTGCCAACTAGTGTCTGCAGTTTTCCTTGACTTATCAAAGGCGTTTGATACAGTCTCCCATACAAAACTTCTAACATCACTCTCAGAATTAAAACTAACTACCCCACTCTATTATGGTTTCTAGACTATCTTTCCCAACGCCAACAAGCTGTTCAGTGGAAAAACTCCCTTTCCCCCCTACTTCCTGTAAAACTAGGAGTACCCCAAGGATCAATCCTAGGACCCCTACTTTTCACTATATTTACAAATAATCTTCACAAAGCCACCCTTCTAGCAAACCTGGTTCAATACGCTGATGATTCCAGCTTAATCTGTTCTGCACCCATCCTCCAACAACTTCACATCAAGACCCAAGAAGACTTTACATCCATCGAAACCTGGCTAACAAACTCCCAGCTAATACTAAATCCTAAAAAGACCCAACTTATGTTCTTCCATCCTTCCAAAGCAGCAGTACCTACTCCCCCATTCTCTATTTCTGCATCAGATGATACTCCTACCTCCCCCGTCACACAAACCAAATTACTAGTGGTCATTATTGACAATAATATGAAATTTGACAAACACATAGCTCATACAATAACCAAAATCAACAAAAAACTAGGTGCTCTTTACAGACGTAAAAATTTCCTAACCAGCAACAGTAAAGTTACCCTAGCTCATACCTATCTTCTCTCTACCTTACTGTATGCTTCTCCTGTCCTAATTACTCTAAACAAGACAGATTTAAACAAGCTGTCAGTATGCTACAACAAAATAGCAAAATTTGCTAAAAACTCCTCCTACCGTACCCACCACTGTCAGACCCTAAAACAGCTTTCCTGGCTGGAACTCCCAAACACCTTATCTCTAAACCAACTTCTTCTAGCTCATCAAATACTGTACCAACCTGACAAACCTCCAGCATTACAAGACCTGATCACCCTCTGCTCCAATAACCGAGAACTTAGATCCACTAGCAAGTCACTAATCGCAATCTCCAAAAGCTGTTACAGCTCTGGTGACTCCCCGTATTCTGGCAACATTGCCAAGACTTGAAACTCTCTACCACTACAAATCAGGCTACAACCTAACAAAACCATCTTCAAAAAACAGCTTATTTCCCACTTAAACAAGTCCTGGACATGCAACTGCCTAGCACCTGGCTGACATATTCTAACTCCTTTAACTGCCTAGCACCTGGCTGACATATTCTAACTCCTTTCCCCTACCTACTATCAAACCTCCTCTTTAAAACTCCCACAGATGCACTATATATTATCACACATTACTTGTAACTGCCTAGCACTTGGCTGACATATTCTAACTCCTTTCCCCTACCCACTATCCAACCTCTTTAAAACTCCCACAGATGCACTATATATTATCACAGGTCTACTTGAAAACACCGACATGCCAAAACACCGACGATGAGAACACCGAGACTGGAAGATCAACAACTGAGATGACCGACAGTATAAAAGCACAAAACTTCACATGGCCGACAAACCACAATCCTGACAATCAACAAAACAAAACAAATACCTTTTCTGAAAAACACACACACAACACAAGCACACCAAAAACCTTAGAAACCTACACTAAACCTTACATACACAATTCTCTATGCACTAACCTTAACCCAAACCTTAACCCTAAGGTCTGTCACTTTTGCACACTCACCTAACCCGCGCCCTAACTCTAACTCACTTAACCCACCCCAACCCTAAAGTCTGTCACTATCGCACACTTACCTTACCAGCACCCTAACCTTAACTCACTTAACCCGCCCCTAACACTAAAGTCTGTTACTATCGCACACTTACCTTAACATGTCGGTGTTCTCAGCGTCTGGCTTTTAAACTGTCAGTCATTTCAGTTGTCGACCTTCCGGTCTCGCTGTTCTTGTCGTCGGTATTTTGGTGTGTCGGTGTTTTCAAGTAGACCCATTATCAAACGTTACTTGTAACTGCCTAGCACCTGGCTGACATATTCTAACTCCTTTCCCCTACCCACTATCAAACCTCCTCTTTAAAACTCCCAGAGATGCACTATGTATTATCACATGTTACTTACCAACTCACTACCGCCTACTCCCCACTGCCCCATCTATACCCACTAACTCTCCCACAGACTAAGCGGAAAAGCTTTCTCTTAAAATGTCAATGAACCTCATATGAACTTGTCTATATTCTCTTCCTTTGACAAACTGGCAAGTATTTTTAGATTTTCTTTTCTTCTCTCTTCATTACATCTTCAAGATTATCTAGCTAGTATTTTTTTAGTTTTTCCTTTCTTGTCTTATCTTCAGCACGTCTTCAAGATTAGCTCTACTAAATATACTGTATGAACAACCATCATATGTTACTACCTGCTATACTTTTATATAAATATTTTATGCAATCATATGTTATTATCTGATATATTTTATAACTGTATGTGTAAACCAAAATGTTCATGTAAATATCTTATGTATAGTATGTTAGCAATTGTCTTGGGGCTTTTCTCCCCAGGACTCCGCTGAAAACAGACAACTCTGTCCAGTCGGACCTACCTGGTAAACAAATGTAAAATAAAATAAATAAATAAATACACAAATTAAAGGGACTGAACCCAAGGTGACCTAGATGTCTTTTTTGAAAGCACCAGTATCACAGCCTGCTTGGCAGTATGAGATATCAATTTCTTGTTAAGTAATTGAACTTTTCACACCACAGTACCCATCCAAACTGCCATGAGCTCAAGGAAAGTGATGTCTTTTTTTTTCCCTAGAAGTTCACAAGGAAGGCTTGGGAGTAGAAAACCACCATCCTTCGAAGTAAGCTTTCTTTCCAACCTTCCAAGAAGCGACTTAACAGGACCTTTAATTTCCTTGTAAGCCAAAGGTCCCCCCAATTGATTACATAAGTCAATGAACACAGAAATACCTTCTCAAGTGTCTGTTCTTCAAGATAATTGACTGCTCATTGTTTGGGAGTTCATCGTTCCATGCACCATTCCAGTATTTTGCTAATTTTCTCAAAACTTCTGGTCATACCAGAGCCAGCTAAGGCCTCTTCTCAGGGGATTTATGCCCCTTATTATTAGAAAGAAACTCAAAATCAGCAAAGCCCATGAAGGCTCCTTCTCAATAATTACTGCCGGAAGGTGCACAAGTCCCAGGATTTTGGCTTAATTTTCATTGACTGGCATGTGCCCAGTGTTGCTAAAGCAGACAAAAGATTCTTTGACCCACAGTCTTCAGCATCTAATATATGCTGTAGCCCATCTAAATCCACTAAGTGAAATATATCAACATAATCCCTTCTCCATATATTTCTGATGAGGGGATGTGAATAGTGATTGCAGAGCCATGCACACTGGCATTGAGATTAGAGGGTATAAGGAATTTTGTAATCTGCCAGCTGGATCCAACTGGTTTATATCATAATCACTGGCAAGCTTGGTCACCAATGGATACTGAGAAAACCCTGACTACCAAATTTTTGTTTATCCTAGCAAGCAAACCCCTATCCAACACTAGGTCAAATAATCTGCATCTTCCTAAATGAGTGAAGAATTCAATGCAGCTTTTTGAATACTCATCTCTGTGTTGACTCTGTGCCTCAGTCAAGCTGAGTTTATTTAACTACTTATTTTTGGGTGCTGACACGAGAGACTTTTCTTCTAAAGCAGTTGAAGTGTCTTTTCTTGCCTTATGCCTGGCTTTCTTAGGCATTGGCCCTTTCTCCAGAGATGCAATTCCAGGGGTTTGTTAAGGGGTCTTAGTCACAGTGGCCTGAAAAACCTGATCAGGTTACTCAATACTTCTGGAAGGGAAGTCTTCAAAAAAGAGCCTATGCCTGTGTACAAATAGTCAACCTCCTCTATCCATACTTTTCAACTGTCCTGATTTCTGCAAAATGTCTAGATTTCTGCCTCATATTTTTGGTCTATTTCTCATAAAATTGTGTTTTTTCCTAGCAAATCATTGTTAAATCATTTAGGAATTAACTCAGAAAATAACAACAGACATTTGAGTTTTAGACTTCGTACCCTACAGAAAATGCATGTTAATGTAAAACCTGTTACTTTATCAACTTTCTAAGTTTATAAGTGCAATATTTAAAAATTGTCCCTATTTTTCGTTCTTTGTCCCCCCCCCCCCCATTATTTATGGCTTTGCCTAGATTTCTTGCTTAAGAGGTTGAGAGGTATGCTCTAGCAGATATTCTTGATGGAAGATATACCTACAGAAAGAACATAGACAGAAGAAAAGGAGCAAAACTGTGCGGAGAGGGGGATTACTAATAAGCTATCACCTTTATAAGAAGTGACACATTATTTTAAATGGTCAAACAACCCAAATTAAATCAAATTGCACAAAAACTGAAGATCAATTGAAAGAGTACACATTAAAGCCCTTGTACAAAAGGTTAACTA
>NC_056727.1:489205645-489258145 GCF_019279795.1 Protopterus annectens
CTGGACCTAACCAAAGCTGTACTCCTATTGCCCTAGCAATAACTACCCTGTGCTGTTTCAGCTTTCCTTGAGAGGCTCCCTAAAGATCACAAGAAACTCTCTTGCCCTGAATCTCCCCCTGTGTCTTTGCCTGGGTGGATACTGGACCTAACCAAAGCTGTACTCCCTATTGCCCTAGCAATAACTACCCTGTGCTGTTTCAGCTTTCCTTGAGGAAACTGCTCCTGAGAGGCTCCCTAAAGATCACAAGAAACTCTCTTGCCCTGAATCTCCCCCTGTGTCTTTGCCTGGGTGGATACTGGACCTAACCAAAGCTGTACTCCCTATTGCCCTAGCAATAACTACCCTGTGCTGTTTCAGCTTTCCTTGAGGAAACCGCTCCTGAGAGGCTCCCTAAAGATCACAAGAAACTTTCTTGCCCTGAATCTCCCCCTGTGTCTTTGCCTGGGTGGATACTGGACCTAATCAAAGCTGTACTCCCTATTGCCCTAGCAATAACTACCCTGTGCTGTTTCAGCTTTCCTTGAGGAAACCGCTCCTGAGAGGCTCCCTAAAGATCACAAGAAACTCTCTTGCCCTGAATCTCCCCCTGTGTCTTTGCCTGGGTGGATACTGGACCTAACCAAAGCTGTACTCCCTATTGCCCTAGCAATAACTACCCTGTGCTGTTTCAGCTTTCCTTGAGGAAACCGCTCCTGAGAGGCTCCCTAAAGATCACAAGAAACTCTCTTGCCCTGAATCTCCCCCTGTGTCTTTGCCTGGGTGGATACTGGACCTAACTAAAGCTGTACTCCCTATTGCCCTAGCAATAACTACCCTGTGCTGTTTCAGCTTTCCTTGAGAGGCTCCCTAAAGATCACAAGAAACTCTCTTGCCCTGAATCTCCCCCTGTGTCTTTGCCTGGGTGGATACTGGACCTAACCAAAGCTGTACTCCCTATTGCCCTAGCAATAACTACCCTGTGCTGTTTCAGCTTCTGAGAGGCTCCCTAAAGACCACAAGAAACTCTCTTGCCCTGAATCTCCCCTGTGTCTTTGCCTGGGTGGATACTGGACCTAACCAAAGCTGTACTCCCTATTGCCCTAGCAATAACTACCCTGTGCTGTTTCAGCTTTCCTTGAGGAAACCGCTCCTGAGAGGCTCCCTAAAGATCACAAGAAACTCTCTTGCCCTGAATCTCCCCTGTGTCTTTGCCTGGGTGGATACTGGACCTAACCCTGTGCTGTTTCAGCTTTCCTTGAGGAAACCGGCCTTAGAGAGAGGCTAAAGATCACAAGAAACTCTCTTGCCCTGAATCTCCCCCTGTGTCTTTGCCTGGGTGGATACTGGACCTAACCAAAGCTGTACTCCCTATTGCCCTAGCAATAACTACCCTGTGCTGTTTCAGCTTTCCTTCTGAGAGGCTCCCTAAAGATCACAAGAAAGTATGTGTATTTACTAAGCCTGATAGCTACTGTAATCCTACTAGCAGAAGTCATACTCTCCCTGTCTGGAGCGCCAGCAACCAGCCCACCCCCTCTCTATTCGTCACCCTCCACTCCTCACTCCTTTTCCCAGCACTGTTTTTCCCCTTCTCCCATTTTTTACTTAGCCCTATTTTTCCCTGGTGAGTAGATAGCTTCTATCCACTAGAGGACATCCCTTCCCCTTGACATTAGACTCTTTTTGAGCTTGACATTCTCTCTTTCTGACTCTTAGTTCTCACATCTCAGTCCCTCACTCTCTCCCCCTGATACTTTTAGTCCACTTCCCCTCCATATCTAGGCCCTCTCCACTTACCCATATACTACTTACCCTTCTTGAACACTGCTCTTCTGATAGTTTTTCACTCCTCTTCTTCTCTACTCCCAAATCCCACCCGCCCCCAGTACATCTACCTTTATACCTCCATACACCACACCCACAAATAGTCTACTCCAATCAGTGGCATACATCTGGACATGCCTCCCTTTTTTCCTGCCAAAACTAGCCCTCTTACAAACCCCCATCATCTATTTTCCTGGCCTAAACACTCCTCTTCCATATATAGTCTCATATAGTACTACTCTCCACATATCTATTACTACATAGGTAAATTACCTACTACTCTATAATTAGTGTCCTTTATACACCATCTAACTCTACTCACATCCATTTATTCTGTCTCTTTCCTCCAAACATGTCTTTAAAACTCTGTCTCATCTCCCTTTCTCTTTTCTTTCTCGCCTCTTCACTCCATTACAACCATCTCTCCCAACCCACTTCTTCCATACACTTGCAACACTTTCACATTACTAATTATCAAAACTTACCTCTCCCTCATTCATACTCTATTATTTCCCCCTATCTATATCCTTCTAACTATCTCCTTTTATTCCAATACAAACTCTTCTCTTACCATACACTCCCCATCTTCATAACTACTCAATCTACAACAGAAGCCAATATCTTTACCTTACTATCCGCCCACATAAACTGTTCCATACTATATCATATTAGCACTCTCTTGTCTGGTGATATCCACCCAAACCCAGGCCCCTCCCCTATAACAAACACAAAGAAATCCTTACTTCCTTAAATTCCCAAAGTATTGTAAATAAAGTCCCAAACCTCCATGCCTGGCTCATACACAATAAACCTGATATCCTATCTATATCTGAAACCTGGTTAAAACCACATATAAAAGACTCTGAAATTATTCCCCCAAACTACTCCATCATCAGGAAAGGCAGGGTGGTGGGGTGGCCCTCATATATTCATCCACCCTAGCAGTCACTCCCTACAATAAACCTACTCCACACTTTAACAATGCTGAACTTCTCCTTACTCTACTACAAATCAATAATCACAAACACATCTGTCTAGCTTCCCTTTATATACCCCCAGGGGACAACATCTCCACACTTGAACATATCCTCTCTTGGATGTCTAATAACATTACCAACGAAACCATAATCATGGGAGATGTAAACATCAACTGGGCCTGCATCCAATCTCCAACAAACTCCTCAAATATTAACCTATACAATTTCTCTCAACTAATCAATTCAGTAACTAAAACCTCTCCAGTGGAAGTATACTGGACTGGATCCTTGTCTCCCACCCTCATTATTTCTCCAACAGTGGCACCCTTCCAGACTCCCTTAGTGATCACACACCCACTTTCACCAACCGACTTCCCACTGTTCTTCAACAAACCCACAACTATATAACTATCCGTGACCAAAAACATTTCAACCCAAACAAGCAGTTAATTGGAACTGCCTAAAACCCTTCCACTAGACATAGCAGTAACACACTTTAATACAACTTTCTTGGCATTTAAGGACAAAGAGAATAAAGACAAAATCAGCCCCTTGGCTCTCTAAACACACTCTTGCTACCATCACACATAGAGATAAAGTCTAAACAAGTCTACTCCTTAATGAATATAAAATGCTTGAAATAAAGTAAAGAAACTCATCACCTCTGATCGACAAAACTATTTTTATACACTCCAAAACCAAAATAAAACAACCCTCAAAAATTCTGGAAAGGGATCTCCACTCTGCTTCATCCTAGTACACCAGACACTCCCACCCTGATTCAAATGCCTCTGAACTAGACCTGGCCACCCAACTCATTTTTATTGATTCAATTGCAAAACTGACATCTTCATTCTCCAACCCCCCAACTCACACTCTATCCTTCACCACTTCTACTTCCTGTTCCCCATCTTCTAACTCCTCTACCACCCCAAACTCCACTTCCCTCTCATTCAATCCCATGCCTACATCCTCTATAAAACCTTGTACCAATGCCCTGACAATATACCTTCCTACTTTCTTAGTATAGCTGCTGATACACTCGCATATCCCATCAGCATCCTAATTAAAAAGAATGCACAGTTCCCCAAATCTGGAAACAAGCATACATCATCCATAGCCATCCTGTCCCCCATTTCCAAAATCCTAGAAAAATGTGTCCACCTTCAACTCCTCCCTCATCTCCTAGAAAATCACCTTATAACTCCTACACAGCATGGCTTTAGACCTAACCACAGTACAATGACAGCCCTCCTCTCCTTCCTTGAAACAGTAAATAGAGCTCGTGATTCTGGCCTAATTGTCTCTACCTTATTACTAGACCTCCCCAAAGCCTTCGATACTATCTCACATAGCCTGCTCATAACTAAACTCTCAGAACTTAACCTTTCTTCCTCTTCCTTGCAATGGTTCTCTAGTTAAGCAAGCAGTCAAATGGAAAAAACTACCTCCTCATTCCTTAATACCCCCAAGGTGTTCCACAAGGCTCCATTCTAGGTCGATGATTCAACCATCATCTGCTCAGCCACCCTATCTCTACACTTCAAAAACTAACTCAAGATGCCTTTTCTATAACAGAAAATGGATGTTAAAGAATCACCTAGCTCTTAACGCCCAAGACCAAGCTAATGATTTTACTCCCTCTAAAGCTACTCATCTCAACATGAATACATTTTCAATCACTAGCCAAGATAACTCTTTCTTCCACTCACCACTGCTTTTCCCTCCACAAACTAAAATGGCTAGAACTTCCCAATCAACTCACTTACACTCAGCTAGATCAAACAATCAAAACCTACTCAAAGTCCATAAACCTACATCCTTCCTTCACTCATCGTGCCACACCTCTAATCACTCTGCTCAAAAAAAATCTACACACCTAGCATCTCAGTTTCTTCCACCACTTCATCATGTCACTGAATCTCCTAAATGGATATTTCTGTACAAATTAATATTATTTTTTGCTTTTTACCCTATTGTTAAACTTTGAATGTATGTGTGAATATATGTTTGTAGTATGTAAAATGTATTTTGCCCAATGGACTATCCTGGTAAACCAACTGCAATAAATAAATAAAATAAATAAATAAATAAAGAACATACTTGGAAGTGAGCCAACAAGGCTACTGGGAGACTGAGAAACACTCTGTTTTATACATACATACACACACACACACACACACACACACACACACACACACACACACACACACACACACACACACGCACACACACACACATATATATATATATATATATATATATATATATGTGTGATTACCATGTGTTTTGTCAGATGTTGCTTTGTTCAAGAAATGCTAGGGGTGTTCAGATAGTCAAACGTTTGAAAAGGATGACTTGATCAATGGGATTGTCAAAATGGTCATGGATAAGAAGAGATCAAGAGTTATTTTGTCATTTAGGGGATGTTCAAAAGTGGTAAGTGGGGTGTGGGAGGGGGTTAGAATCTGAACATGTGTGTTTGGGTATTAGGGTTAGGGTTACAGTGCAGGTGTGTGTTTGCATGAATTTGTGTGTTTTAGGGTTATGGTTGGGGATATGTTTGTAGTGTGTGTGTTGGTGCGTGTCTCTGTGTATGAGTGTGTCTTGTACAGTGGCAGTGTTTTGGGAAAGGTTTTCTTAAGGTACAATGTAGAGTTAGAGCTAGCACACCTTATGAGGGATGCAGGGAGGCAAAGCACTATTCAGACAAACTGGATGCTGGTGTTATGTAGGCAGTTTAGTGTAAACATCGAGAAACGAATGTATGTATGTATGCTCGATCTTATTTTTGTCTGAAAGTTTTGTTTGAAATGAAGTAAGTTCAATCATACATAACAAAATCACATATAGGTGTATGGTACTTTGTCAAAAGAGCAGCATATCAAAGCAAATCTTATTGAGCACAGCTGCTTGAACCATATCCTATTGGGAAAAAACAACAAAAGGGCAGTAAACTCTTCTTTTTCTTTTTTTTTTTTTTTAAGGGGCAAGCACATATCCCCCGCTAATGATATATACCGACTCTATGATTGCACTAAAGTGGGTAAAGGTCAAATTCCCTTATCCCCACTGTACTGTGAGCCAGCACATAAACAAAAGTGGTATTTCAATCAGCTGTCCTGGCTTCTTTTTGAGTTTGACAAGTTGACTGCTTCACTGAAAAGCTTCTGAATGTCTGCAGGGCAGATAATAAATACTACTGCATCCTTGAGGGGATAACAGGGCTCTATGAGGTAAGACAATTTGCTGCAAACTCAAGAGCTTCTGTGGGTACAATTTTCAACATTTTAAATTGTCTGACTCTTTGTCTACTGGTCTCAAGCTAGGTAGTATCTGAGCTTCTTGCATGCTGGTACTTGCCTAAGCTGAAAAGATAATTATACAGATTTGTGTTTATTTTTTAACTAAATTGCATTATGTGTTGATAATACTGGCATTTACTTTAAAACTGAGTTGTTGCTGCCTGATATTGGCACTCAGACCTCTCAACCAATCAGGGACAAATTTGAACAGAATCAGGGAAAAGTCAAGAAAAAATCAGGGACACTTTTAAAATGTTAGTGCTATTAAGTTGAAACATTGAGAGAATCAGAGCATATGAACTGATACACCTTTTCTGAAGTAAAAGAAGAGTATAACTCTTAATTATTATCATTATTCATTAAGTGTAATTCACCACCTTTCTGCCCAAAGTCAGTAGTTTTAGGAGGGATTCAGAGGGACAGAGCAAAAATATGTGTCAAAATCAGGGACGTCCCTGAAAATTAGGGACAGTTGAGAGGTATGCTGGCACTCCTCCCTCTATGTCTTCTTTCTGTTGCAGTAAAACTGTTGCATTTGTACTGTTACTGCTGTCTGAAGTGACACCAGGGTCTGTGTGTTACCACTCTGACAATCTGCATCATCTAGGTCAATGAAATATTTTAATTAGCTTCATTCTACTTGCTGACTTTCTTGATACTAGTGAAAGAGAATAAAATCATATGAGCTGTGGTTTTTAATGCATCATATACTATAAAACAAATTTTATTTGTGAAATACCTGTTTTAACAAAATATGGACAAAAATTGAAAAAAAAGACAATCTTTTCTGTCATATCTTACTGTTTTATGGAGTGCTGATGATCCTGCGTCACTTTAAGTAGCTAATATTATACCATTTATCAACTCCAGAATGCCACAATGAGGTCAGTTACTTCAGTCAAGGACTCTTTTCCCCAAAAGACAGACAATATGATGTTTTCTTCCTTTTATTTATTTATTTTTAATTTATTCAATTTGGTAAACGGGGTATAGCGCTGATCCAAATTGACCCAGTTCAGCCTCAGCTAGAACAAATATAAATTACAATAGACAAGCAAGTTAACAAGAAGTAATGGCAACACAAACAAAATGTTGTGTGAAGATAGAAATGAATCACTAATAGTAATAATAACAAAGTACACAATATAAGGGACAATAGGAAGAGAAGGGTAGCATAAGGACAAGAAAAAGAGAGAAAAATAATGAAGGGATACAAGATAGAAAAGGTAAGGTAGGGGCACACAGAAATTAAGTATAAACAATATATCAATGTGTAGGAGATGTCACACATTAGTGTAGGAAATAATGTGAGGAAGACAAAGATGCTTGACTGGTGAAGGGGAGAGTAGAGATTAGGTGATGTGTACAGTGGAAAAGCATTTGCAAACTGACTCAGCCAAGATAATCTTTAAGCTAAGCACAGAATGAGGGGTATGAGGTGAGGACTTTAAGATTGGTAGGGAGGGATTCCCAGAGTTTGGGGTCTGGTTCTGAGAGATTAAAGAAGTGGACTAGAGTGGCTAAGACTTTTTAGATTGTAAATGGAGAGGGGAAGGTCATCTGCAGAGGTTGGAGGGAATGGAAGGACAGGTGTGTTCTTTGAGCAGCTTGTAGACTTGGGATCCAAGAAGCAGGTTGGGACGTTGTTGGCCAGGTAGCCAAGTGGATTTATTAAGAGTGCTACAATGATGCCCATGTCTAGGTTTGTGGATAATGAAATGGCAGGAGGAGTTGCTTATAGTTTGCATAACAGAAGAGTTTTTCTTAGATGCTGCTGCATCCAGTGGAGTCCATATTTAAGCTGTGCTAGTAGAATGCCTTTTTCTGTGACATTCCCAGTTGGTCTGGAGAGAAAGGGGGACATTTTATAGGGCCAAAATAGAGGAATTTTATTTCTTCTGTATCTGTTCTGGGTAAAGGTAAAAATTTAGTGAGGGATCAACCTACATACCAAGGTATTTGAAAAGGATGACTTGATCAATGGGATTGTCAAAATGGTCATGGATAAGAAGAGATCAAGAGTTATTTTGTCATTTAGAGGATGTACTAAACAGCATTGTTTTAGTTTTGGACATGTTCAAAATTAAATGTTTTTATTAAGCCATTTAAAAGGAAGTCAGCTTGTACTTGTTGATCTATGGCCAAGAAAGTCAGGTTTGAGTGAAATAAGAATGTCATCAGTATAAAATAATAAAGGGAAGTGAGAGAGATCAAGGGTAGTTCATTAATACATTAATAAAATGGAAAAAAGAAGGGAGTCCAGAATGGAGCCCTGAGGGACTCTTTTAAGAAGAGGGGTGGAAGCAGAGGGGATGTTTTGAAACTGCACAGAGAAGTATCAATTGGAAAGACAATTTTTAAACCAGGGAGCTGTATCTGGGCTAATTCCAGTTTCAGCTAAGTGATTTAAAAGAATGTTTTGGTCAACTAGATTGAAAGCTCTGGTGAGGTCAATAATGATGACTCCAGTGAGCAAGCCCTTGTTCATAGCCAGCAGGATGTTAACAGGAAGTGTTTAGAGTGTAGCCCAAAAGACATACTGTTTTTAGCAAACTTGATGATATTGGGTGATAGAACAGGTGATTTGATTGTAAATTAATTTTTCAAGGATTTTACCAAGTAAGAGAAAAATAGAGATGGGACATAAGTCAGTGGGATGGGTTAGTTTTTTTTTGGGACGGGGTTTAACAACAGCTGTTTTCCAGATATCAGGAATGATATTCTGAGTTAGGCAGAGATTATAAATGTGAAGAAGAGGGGGACTATAAAGTCCTTACATAGGAATAAGTACCATGGGGAAAAGATTGTCAGGACAGGTAGGTGAAGCTGTTTTTAGTTCAATCAGTGGTAGTACAAGTAGTATGTCTTTAGCTTTGAGTGCTTTGAAATGGTAAGTGGAAATATAGGAGGAAGAGAGAAAGGTTAGAGTAGGAGGAGGGGTTATTAATGGAATGAAGGATAGGAAATGTACTCAAGTGGAGGCTGAAATCAGTGGCTGTGAGGTGAGATGAGATGAGGAGGAGAAGGTGTTTAAGGATTAGTATGGCCTGTCAGGCAGTTGACTTCTGCCTATAATTATTTTAGGTGTGTTGATGCTCTTTCATAATGGGAATTTTATGTCACCTGATTGCCTGTTTAGCTATATTTCTTAGCTTAGTATAGTGTTGCCTGAAGTTTGATGATGGGTTATTTTTCCAAGTATGTTGTTTTTGAGACTAAGGAGGCATTTGAGCTCATATGTGAGCCAGATGTTATTTTTTTTTGGGGGGGGGGGTGGTTATACAGACATGATTTTAGGGAAGAGTGAGTCCTAGAGGTTAGTGGAAATCTGTGACGAGAATGCTGCAGTGGTTTGGGACAGTACAGGAGAGAATATGAGACCAGTCTAATGAGGTTATAATTGTCTTTAGTTTGTAAATGCTGGATTGGGATTTGCTCTGGAAGGATATGTGGGAGGGAGGGATTTTGTTTATGTGGTGAGAGATACTGAAGCTGATTGGAAAATGGTCACTGAAGGAAAGTGTGTGAATAAGAATTTGAGAAATAATCTTAGGATTATTAATAATAATAATAATAATAAGATCAAGAAGTGAGCAACAAAAAGAGTTAGGGTTTGGTATGGTGGATTCAGTGACCAGCTGTGTGAGTTTGAAGTTATCACGAATTTCCATGATATTGTTGTGATGCTGACTTAGAACTTTAGGGTATTGAATTTGGACTTATTTTAAGCACCTCTTTAGAAAATTATGAGCATATTTTTCTAATATTTTTAAATGACACAATTTATTTATATTAGTCACTTCAAGGACCAAGAAAGAATTTTAGAATGTTGTTTTTTTCTGGAACAAATCACGCTGGCTGATTTTCTTGCTTCTCTACTGGTTACATCCCATTCCATACTGACAGTCTGTCAAAGATGTGATATTTCTGTTAGAAAAATGATAACCCTAGCCACTGTTAATTTAAGTAACCCATACAAGTTTGTCTGGTAGCTTATGTCTAACAGAAATCATATGGCATAATTAAAATGCATTGAAGCCAGCATCAGACCCATTTGTAAAGGTGGTGATTCTGGAGATGCAGGGAACTATAGACCAATTCGTTTGACTTGTATTCTTAGCAAATGTTTTGAGAGGGTGCTGTTAAAGGTTATATCTTGAAACAGTTCTCTATACATGGATATATAACATGGCTGTAGCGAAACACAGTCTTGCAATACAAATTTAATTTTATACTTTATTTGATTTTGTTTATCAGGAAATTCTGACTGGGTACAATGCCAATTTTCAGTGGAGGCCCATGGAGAAAAGCTCAAAAAAATAGTAGATGTACATTATTACAACCTCTAAAGATGTATAAAAATAACAGAAGTCATTAAAATGGAATAAATAGGAAATATCATGCACAGTTATAAACTGTAGTTAAGTTCTAAGAAGTGTGATTGGTGCCCATTACAGAACATCATTGAAGCCGGAAATTATCAACATCTGAACACTTTGACAATCATGAGAAAGTTCTCCAACCAGGTAACATGAGTCTGTAAAATATTTTAAGGGGAGCAGCCACAGAGACAGATTACTTTAGTTGGTCTGGCTTTACAAGAACACATCGCATATCATATACACATCTCATAATGGCACATAAAATACTACACCATCCCAAAAATTATGAATATACATGTAACAATACCACTAGGCAATAGACATATGAGAACTACACTAATGTTATATGCATTTGTAGTTTTGCTAATATAGAGCATTTTGAGTAGTTGGGCTTTTATCCTAGAGAATCAGAACATTTGCAGATTATAGTATGATTTAGATGTAGTTTGAGGTTGGTGTTAAAGGTGAAACAGTTGTTTATTTTATTTGACTGATGATGAAGGAAATGCTGTTCCATAGTTTTATTATGCTTACTGAGCCCATATGAGTTACTAGACATTTTGGGATTCTATAAGGTGTTGGTCCATTGATCTATGTTTCCTTTTGCGTTTGTATAATTTTATTACATTACTAATGGGTGATTCTTTTTGGGATGGTAATTTTAGCCAGTTCAAGTTCTGCAGAGGAATGTAGTGATGGTTTTGGTTGGGAGAGCAGATGCAAATTTACTTATTTTGTTACAGTCTTGTTTAAGTGTATTCATTAGTTTAGTTTGAAGATTAGTGAAAAGTGTAGATGCATACAGCAGACTTGGAAGTAAGAGGGATCTGTAGTTACTTCCCTTCTGTGTTCAGTACAATATGGCTTGGCTTTGTAAAATAGCCATAATTTGTGGTGTCTTGTTTTTTTTTTTTTTTTGGACACTAGTTTTTGATAATCATTCTGTATGCCCGTGCTTGAGACCCTTCATATTAATATTCCAGTAGACATTTGTTTTTTTTTCTAGACCTGAACAAGGCTTTTGATAACACTCCTCATCACCCTAAATACAAAAGTTTCAGACTTATTCATGGGTGAAGAACCAGCAATGATGGGTCATGATCATGTCAGTTTTGTTATACCACTGCCATATAAACAGATGTGTGCTTCGGCATCACTTTTGAACTCATTCCTGTTTAATATCTTAATGGCTGTTACATCAATACTTGAGTATGGCTGAATGGTAAAATATGCAATGATGCCAAAGTAGCAGCATTGGTCATCTTAGCTAGTGATCAAGACAGAACATCAAGACTGTTTAGATAAACTGTTTCAGTGGGCACTTGAAGATAATGTCAGCTTTGACGGCACAGGATGCAATATTATGCACTTAGGAGCTTCAAATATTTTATATCTATATGTGATTAATAATGTATGTTTACAAGGTAAAGACCTGAGAATGGTGGTATATAACCATTTGAGTTTTGGTACCAATGTAAAGGTAATGTTATTGTATTACTAAACCAATTTTGAGAACTTCTACTTCTATACACAAAGATATGCTAATGCATTTATTCAAATCTGTAACTAGAGGTTAGACTAAGTAAATTTTATTCCTCTTCCTTTAAAGACATTTACAAATTAGAATGGAGGCAAATTAGAAATGAGACAGAAATACAATGCTAAGCAAAGTCAGCCAGTAAAATCTTTCTCATACAACATGAGGCTTGAGTGCCTTGACTTACTTTTAGTCTATCATAGACATGATCCTATCTGAACATATAAAAGTTTAATGATAAATTGCTCAGGACTACGCTTGACTAAGTTTGTGGAACATAACTGATGGACTAGAAATAACTTAAATATAGCTATTCAGAAATGCTACGTCAATGTTAAAATAAACTGTTTCATTAATAGGTAGCTAAGGTTTATAATACGCTGTCAACTACTATCCAATCTCTGGATACTCTGAGTGAATTTAAGAAATGAACTGATTTATTTTCAAGGAGCATGCCGACAAGGCAAGACAAGTTGGAGAGGAGCTTTATGACCTCTGTTTTTGTCCTCAGTCAGCTAAAACCATTCTCAACATTGAAACATTTAGATCACATTTAGAGCTTGTTTTTTTTAAAGGTTAAAGACCTCAATAATAAATTTATTAACTATGGGCAAAAAGTCTAGCAGCTCTCCTGAGCTAAACCTTGCATTAGTCCTGACTTACTTGGACAACTAGAAGTATGTGATAATGCTCTTTACAAAATTTTGGATAGCTTTTTCTGGATATTTACTCCTCCTGGCAGTCACCAGAAATGCAGCCATTTCATTAGTTATCAGCTCACCATGCTATTGCACTACCACGCCATGGAATTCATGATAATGTCTCCTTCCAATCAACGTACCGTACAAATGACATTTCAGTTATTGCCACAATATCAAAAGATTGTTATTCTATCAAAGCCACAATATGAAGTATATTCTTGTCTAGAATGTGGTCACAGGTTATCACTGTCAGACAGTTTTCATGTATGTTTTTCATTGTCTCATCCATATTATTAAGGGAGCCCTGCTGATTACTGTTGTGTTGAGTTCTGATGAAACAGGAATCACCAAGTCTTCCATAATTTCCTGTGTTTCAACAAAATCTCTCTACTCAAGAGTGTGAGATACTGACCAATAAGAGTAAGAAAGTTTCTCCCTATGCTCATTGTTGTGCAGTCTTGGAGTACATTTACAGATATAGGCTCAGGGAAGCATGTCTTATTTTTTTTTCTCATAATAATGTTGATTTTTTTGACAGAATAATAAGTGGTGAAATGTCTGTCAAAATAATACATGATGACAATCATCTTGATATTTAGAAACAGATCCATTAATGATGGGCATGCCTTTCCTCCTATTTAATAATGATGTCCTTGTAATGCTCTATTTTTGGCATGTAGCTAATTATAATCTGACGGTGAGACAAAGATTTTCTTAATGCTTTTCTGAACCTTCCCTGGCTACTTCAAATGGTTGCTGATGAAGCAAATAAATGCACCATTTAGCTCTGAAGAAATAACTTACTGGTGACTTGATTACCATTCAGGCCATACAAATCCACCAAACTTTACATTCACATAAATGTGCTCAAATACCATTGTGCTGTTTCAAACAAAAGATAATATTCAATTCGAGAGACAGCACCAATAAAAAAAGAAGCTATTATTCAGTTGTATGTGAAAAACGTAAGGTAACCAAACAACCAACAATGTAATTGAATATTATAAGATGACCAGTCATTAACATTCACAAACGTGCATACTGATTGGTCAGCCCAACCAGCATGCCCATTGTAAAATCGAGCATATACCAATAGAAAAAAATCTGGTCACCTGGGCTTACATTTATTAGTATATGCTATGGCTTTACAGTTTTCTTGATCTAAGAGGTCAAGAAGTATGAAGTTTGAAACCTGGAAAGTTTATTGGTAAGAAAGAGACAGGGCAGAAATACAATGGAAATTCAGGTACGTTATACAAAACTAAGGAAACATACCTGATTTTCCTTGCGTTTCTGCTCTGCCTCTCTCATACCACTGAACTGTCTGGATTTCAAACTTTACTTGTTAAAAAAGAAAAAAAGCAGCAGAGATCTTCCTTTCCCCATTGCTTTCTTTCCGCAGCAATGATGTAATGTGTAAGCATGGGAATGTAAATCTCATACACATGTGCAGTACATCAAGAAAGCAGCAGGATACCGAAAGAAAGCAGAAGAACACCACAACGTTGTTATACAAAGAAATTATTTAAGAAAAGTAAGTCATTGTTTTCTTAAATTGTCATTGTATAATAGCAATTCGCCCTCGTGATCAAACCATGCTAACGGTGGGTAAATCCAACATTGCCCACACCCAGCCATGGGTTATTGCTATAATAATGGTCTGTAAAATATGTTCAACACATGCCTAAAACAAAGTCTCCTCAGAATGTGTGTAAACTTAAAAAAACACAGTTATTCAGTAACTGCAGCAATGCATGTTGAGCTGTGTGCTGAACAGATTTGACCTCACTGCTATACTTGTAAGTTAATCGTCAGCCTGGCTTGTACTTCACAAGACCCTGGATGTTCAGCATTTGTAATTGCTAGATATTGAGAGTTGTGAACACCTCATCTGAAACATTGTATACAGTTCGTAGACAAACTGCTAATGACACAAAGGTGATAGAAGAAGTTTAGAAAGTAATACAAATGATGCAGAGGCCACAAAAGAAGCCATACAAATAGATATTACAAGAGTAAAACATAAAAGATTTGAGAAAGATGGAAGGAAGATCTTGACAGAAAATTCAAGTCCAGGTGGCATCCAATTTAAAAACTATCTGAGAAGAAAAGCTTCATGGTCCAGGGTCTAGGACTTGACTCCCACAACCATCACTTGCCTGCTATCAGACAGTGCTCCCACATTGCCCGTGAAAGGGACACTTGTAACGAATAAAAATGCATATAGCAGAAAAAGGAAGTTAAACACAGACAGCTCAAACAATCACTGTTTCTCAGAAAAAATGATAGATAATTGAGATGTCATTAATAAAAAAGGCAGAAGAGTCAAAAACTATAATCAAATTTATAAATTCATGGGACAGTCATGAAATAAATGTACAGATTTCTTAGTCACTACAACACGCCTCTTATAGACACTAAAAGGAACTGTAGTATGGACTTGTTAGAAGGAGCCAACAGGCTCCCTGTGAGAGCTGTCAGCCCATATGGAGGTGAGAAATAGCCCGCAGTTAAGGCCATTGAGTTCTAGCCTATGAGTAGAATTGGGAGAGAAGGGCATATACTCCCTGCATTAAAATCTGATAGAGTACAGATCTCTCCATATCTCTCATCCTGAAAGGAACAGAATGAAAAATCTGCTACCAGGGGGTCTGGGCAACATACCTCCCAATTTCTTTGTTCAAGAATTTTGGAAAAAGACAAACACAATAACACAATTGGGGGAAGAAAGGCACAAAACTAAGGACATGTTTTAAGATATTACTTTAATTCATTTAAAAAGTAATAGAATACATTTTGCATTAACACACATTTTCAGAAAAAATAAAATATCTGAAATTCTAATGTCTTGCATTTTTCACTGACTATGATCCACAGTGATTTTTCAGAAAATCAAAAATGTTATTTAGGGCAAAGCAAATATATGAGAAAAAATGAGGAATGTTTGGCAAAATCAGGGACAGCTGAGTCATATGCTGGGCATCCAGAGGCCAGCAGTGAGAGAACTGAATCAAATGTTGCTGAAAACATCTGCTTCAGTAAGTTCTAAGATGTGAGACTGATGCACATTGTAGAACACTGAACATCACTGAAGCAGGAAATTATCAGTACAGATGTAACGGTATTAATTAGAATAGCTTTGCCCTTGAGATATTGAGATCCACTGCACATATATAAAGAAGATAATAAAATAAAGACTATCTGCAAAGGCACAAAAACAAAAAATATCAATACTAGTCAGGTAGAATTATCCTCACCTTAGTACTTTCCAACTTCTGCATGCCAGAGATATGAGAAGACTGCATTTATTCCTGTAAAGCCAGACCATCTAAATATGCAAAGTAAGCTGTCGCTGTGGCTTAAGTCTTAAAGAATATTTTACAGTCTCATGTCACTGGGTTGGAGAACTTTCTCATGATTGTCAGCGTGTTCAGCTGTTGCGAATCCCAAAACGCCCCTGTATTATGAGAGATGAAAATCTATAAATTGACCTCCATGTAAAACAAGTAATCAAGGTTCTACTCTGGTGAACTGTTACTAGATGCCAATGCCTGAGGACACCTACTTGGATTTGACCTCATAGCCAAACCGCGGTATATCTGGGATGTACAAGTTGCTAAATTACAGTGTGCTGGTGATGATTTTAAATACTCGTACATTTTTGTGTTATGGTGGACTTCTGCATTTAGAACTAGTTTAGCTAGTAATCTTCTAATGAGAGAAGGACTGCTGCTGCTGTTCTGGATTAAATTTGCTGTTGGTTGCAGGGCAGTGCGATTTTTTAATTGACCTGAGTGCTCTAGTTTGTTTAAGTTCAACTTGTCTTTAGATATTGTCACTCTACTTTGCTGGGCTGTCAGTAGACAAGCATACCTGAGGATATTTACTCAGACTTGTCCAAAAAACAAATTGCATTGCATCTAGGATGTACAAGTTTCTGTTTTTTCCAAATAAATTAGAGTGCACTAGTACTGATTTTAAATACTCTACTGTATTTTGTGATGCAGTGGATTTCTGAATTTAGAACTGGGTTAGAAAGCAATCTCCTGGTGAGAGAAGGCGTGCTGATATTGTTCTGGGGAAAATTTGCTATTGGCTCCAAGGGCAGTATGTTTTTTAAGTGACCTATGCACTCTGGTTTGTTTGTTTAAACTCAGTGTGTCTGTATATGTCTCTGCTCTATTCTGCTATGATACAACTACATGAGAATGCCTGAGGACACTTGCTTAGACTTGATTTGATAATCAAACATCACTACATCTGAGAAATTCTACATTGTCTGCAGTGTGGATATGCACAGCTGCACTGTTAACAACTATTTACAATAGTTTGCAATGTCCAGTTCTGTAAAAATGTCTAAGAAGTGGTGTGTGTCACTTCTGACACTTACTCACTGGGTACTGACCTCAGCAGACAACAGTATCCAGGTGGGCATGTTCACTCACTCACTTCAGCAGATGACTGAACTCAGTAGCAGACAGTTCATAGGTTCATAGGTTCATAGGTGTTTACTAGGCCAACGGCCCTGGAGCCTTTACAAGCCTAGCCCATAGAAGTGCCCTGGCATCATGTCGTTGTTATTACCCGGTGCCTCTATCAAGTAGAGCCACTGGAGTGATCCCCGGGGTGAACTTTCTATTTCCCATCCACTCATCAAGATTTCTCTTGAAAATGGCCAGTGAGGTGCTCTGCTTGACATGTATGAGAAGTCTATTCCATAGCATGGGCAGTCTCTGGGTTATGAACCTGTCCCTCCAGCATGTTCTGTTGATTGTGGTAATGCAGTTGAGGTCCCTGGAGCATGCGGTGGAGGGATTGGGATTTCTTTAGGTGTAACATTTCTAACAGGGCTGGGTCAGACATGGCTTTGTAAGTCAAGCAGAGATCGCCTCTTAATAGACGATATGAGGCAGACAAAAGCTGGAGTTTTTTGAGTCCGTCCATGCAGGGCATGTGTTTAAGGCCTAGGATCCTCTTCTTGAGCTACTACTGTGCCTTTCCAGCTGCTGCAGGTGTTTAGTGAGGTGCATGCTAAATGGGGCATTATACTCGATAACTGGTCTGAGGGAAAAGTAGAGACAGATGATGACCTCTTTCTTCCTGGATGCAAAACCCTTGGTAATGAAATGTGCCACATAGAATGACTTTCTGACCACAGTGGCAATGTGGTGGTCGAAGGGAAGGTTGCTGTCAACCTGTGTCCCCAGATCTCTTATAATGCCTTCAGTGTTCAGTGGGCAACCATTAATGTGGTAATTAATGGGAACTGAGTTTTTCCCAAAAGCAATGATGATGCATTTTTTGGCATTAAGCTTAAGGTCATGGTTTCAACACCAGTCATTGGTCTCAGTGAGGCCTTTCTGTAGGATGTCTACATCACTTGGGGAATTAATAATGGCTCCCAGCTTGCAATTGTCAGTGAACTTGGTCAGCCAGAGTCCCTCCGTGTTGGCCTGGACATCTGAGAAGTTGCAAACAGGAGATGACCCAGGACTGATCCCTGTGTGACTCCCTTCATGACTGGTCGGCAGTCTGACTTGGAGTCTGCTACTTTCACTCTGTGGGTTCTATCTGTGAGCCAATTTGCAACCCACCTAGTGATATAGGGGTCAATGCCTAGTTTGGTCAGTCTATCAATAATTCCTAAGTGGGGAATGGTATCAAAGGCCTTCGCCAGATCGAGGTAGGCTGTATGAACTGCCTTGCCCTCATCCACAGCTCTGGTGACTAACTCAAAGAAGTCAACCAGGTTGAGCAGGCATGAACTACCCTTCACAAAACCAAATTGCATGAGATCCATAGTTTGTAGATTCCCTGTATCCTTGTTAATTAGGTCCATGATGATGCGCTCCATAGCCTTACATATTAGACTCGTCAGGCTAATGGGGTGATAATTCCCAGGGTCTGTAGTCGCTCCCCCTTTATGGAGAGGGATGACTGTAGCAGTGCGCCATTCTGTAGGAACAAAGCCTGAGGTGAGGTTGTGACTGAACAGGGCACACAGGTGTAGTGCCTGTTCACTTTGTAGTTTACGTAGAACACAGCCAGCGATATTGTCGAGTCCCATGGAAGCTGTATTCTTGGCCTTGGACAATGTAGCTTTAACCTGTGCTGCAGTAGTGCTGGGTGCCTGGCATTCTTCCAGTATTGTGATTGGTCCTTTGGGGGGGGTAAAGTTGGCACTGAATCTGCTGGCCAGTATGTTGGCAATATCTGTTGGCTCAGTATAGGAGGTACAGTAACTCAGAGCAAATCTGGGTATTGCCATGGAGATTCTTGATATAACTGTAGAAGGCTTTGTGGTTGTTTTTAATGTCTGCCACAATTCTGCATTCATAGCTAGCTTTAGAGGTTTTGATGAGGGATCTGAACTTTTTGTTGAGGCTAATAAGGGAGTTTTTTCCAGTCTTGGGGCTTCACCTTTTTCTGCAACAGTGTCTTCCTTCTGTTGTAGAGTTTGTTAATTTCAGAGGACCACCAGATTGGCTTCCTTTTTTTGGAGGAGAGTGTCTTGGTTCTGTTGGGCATGGCTAGTTTCATGCATTTATGTACGTGTTCGTACAATGCATTGGTGCATGATTCGGTGGTCATGCACCTATTTTCCATTTGCATGGGTGCCATGAAGTTAGCCACCACTGTTTTTAGGAGCCCAAAGTCAGCTTTCATGGTGGTTACCTTTGCTGGTAGTGTGGGTGAGATGTGGATTTCCATGGTAATTAGTTTGTGGTCGGATCTAACCAGGGAGGAATTGACTATTGGTGTTGAGAAACAGTTGCCCATGTTAGTAATAACCAGGTCAAGGATGTTGCTTCCTGTAGTGGGGGTAAGAATGAGCTGGTCCAGCGCATTGGGATTAATGAATTCAAGGAAGTGTTGGGCAAGTGTATTGGTACATGAGTAGTTTTCCCAGTTGATGAAGGGGTAGTTGAAGTCACCCAGTATGAGAGTGTTGGGTTGGACCGTAATAGTTTCCAGGGTGCTTAGAAACATGGAATGAGAGTCTTGGAACATGGTTAGGGACCTATAGCAGGCTACAACCTGAATCACTGTCTTACCCACTGTTAGTTTTACCTGAAGTATCTCTGATGAGTTATGCTGGGCTACTAGTCTGGAGGTGTGCATATCCTTTATGAATATGGAGACGCCACCACCTTTGGATCTTTGTTCTATTTTCTGGGGCGGAAAGGTGTGAAATGAGTTATAGCCTGGTAGCGCAGGGGTGCTTTCTGCTGCTTTAAACCAGGTCTTTGTTACAGCACAAATGTTGATGTTCTCTATTTTGATGAGTGCTTTGAGTGAGTGCATATTGAGGTTTAGACATTGGGCAGCATGACCCTCAGATTACAAAACTGTGGTGGTGGTGCTGCGGTAGCATTGTCACTTCACAGTAAGACGTTGTCCTGTTCGATTCTCAGCTAGAGCGTCTTCTGTGTGGAGACATGCGTGAATGGGTGTACCTTCAATGAAGGCTGTGCATCAGGGCCGGCAACTCGGCACGTAAAAATCTACTGCCAATCATTAGCAGACTGGAGTTCCACTGTGGCGACCCGTATCTGGGAAAAAAAAAGAAGCAACAACAACAACAGTGGGAATTTGGTCTTTGGAACACCGCCTAAAAAAGGCACTATATGGGTGGCAAGAGCCTTAGCAAGTATCCGGAAACCTAGGGGTGACAGATGCAGGCCATCTCTGGCAAAGCATCGAGGTCTGTCAGTCATGTTATCCCAAGCAGACAGATACTGGATCCCCTTAGAATGACACCAGAAACTTAGCCAAATGTTGAAGTCAATCATTTTCTGCTTGTACTCTGGTATCATTCTGGGCGACGGTAGGATGATGCTGAGGGCTACAGTCAAACCTGGCTGGGCCACATAATCAGAGAGTCCATGTCTCTTTTCATGTAGTCCAGGGAAGTACATCTCAGGTCATTCACACCCACACGGACAATGACAGAGTCATACTTGTTCTTGTTGTGGAGTGACATGAGTGCGTGTGTTATGTGTCAGATCCTGGCACTCAACAGGCACCTGACTGTTACCTTCTCCTTATTCAAACTAGTGAGTGGGACATCAGTGTGCCTCACTATCGAGTCACCTATTATTAGTGCATTGGGCAAGTTGTATTGCCTTAGGGGCTTAGGTTGAGGGGCACACTGTGTAGGTGAGCTATGTATCTTGTGATTTGTGCTGTGTTGTGGTAGTTGAGTGCGCTTCTGATTTGGAGGTCTCTGCTGTTTGGGTAGATTTCTATTGAGAGCCTCCAAGAAGGTAGGTGTGTGGCTTGTGTTTTTATGTGAGAGCTGTGATGGTGAGTGTTCTGGAGGGCTATGTTTTCCATGTGGTGTGGTGCAGGTGTTGACCTTCTCTTGACCAGCTATTCCAGTCTTGGCTGGAGAGTGCATGTCTTGAAGTTTGGATATATAAGTGCATCTCTCACAAGTCTGAGTGTTGGGAGGTAAGAGGAGAGGGTTGTCTGTGTACATGAGGCAGTTGTTACACTGCCTCAGAATGCCCATGTTCACCAGGTTAATAGGAGAAAGCACAGGGAGCTAACCTTTAGACATGCCAGGAGGGATGGTCATTATTAATAAATACTGGAGCTGTTTCCTCATAGGATGTTTAGTGCTGTTAGCACTTATGTGTGCTACAATAATTGCTACAAGAAACCAGATGAAGTGCTAGGCGAATAAGCTAGTTAAATGCAAGAGAGAAGAGAACTAGCAAGATCTAAGGGAAAAACTGAAGAGCACACTATCTGGCACCGGTAATAGTTTACCCTAGCTTAGTGGCGCTGCACGGTGCGCAAACCCATGCAAAAGCAGAAAGCTGAAAGGGAGCTAGAAACTATTCCTCTTGTGGTAGATAGGCTACCTAGTGCTTACCGCTCCCACTGATAAAATGAAAGGATTCCCTTTAACACAGAAAAGTCTGGGGAACTCAGAAACTACAATACAGTCCTGAATACAGCAAATCTGTATCTGGACTACTCTAGTAACAGGAAAGGCGGGAAAACAAGCTAGAACTTTTTTTTAAAACATAACAGTAGCAAACGAGCAAACTGATTTAAACAGATTAACCAATTAACCAATAAAAAAGCTCAAAACTGAGTCCTGTTAATGGAGCATGAGAGTAATTGCAGACACCTGAGAACAGACACTGAAAAACTTAAGAGATAGTAGCCATAGCATATAGAACAAGAAGTTATGTACTCACCATAACGTTCAATGTCTGTAGTCCATCTCGCCTCATATTCTTACTCGTGGGTTCGGAGCCGAATGTTGACTCCGACTTGGCCATACTTTAGCTCAAACTCTTTCAATTGGTTGGGCTAAGATGGTATCCCATGCTGCACTGCTCTCTATCCCCAGATCTAGTTTGCTGCGAGCACCAGCACGCACTCCATGCATAACAACACCTAAGGAAGGAAGAACAAACCAAGAATGAAGGGAACTCTGAAACCAGGCCTAACCTCCAGATCCTCCAGGACAGGGGAAGGTGGGAGGGTAAGTAAGAATGTGAGGTGAGATGGACTACATACATCGAACGTTATGGTGAGTACATAACTTCTTGATGTTATGTAGTCCAATCTCGCCTACATTCTTACCCGTGGGACAGCATTCCCAGCACCAAAATCCTGGGAGGCTCAGTGGAAAATACTCCTGAGCACTATGGAACCAAAGGAAGACCTGCCTCTAGATACCACATCTAACTTGTAATGAGTAACAAAGGTGTGAGGAGATGCCCAAGTAGCCTCAGCACAAATATCATCCATAGACAATCCAGCCTGAAAAGATGTAGATGTAGATACAGACCGGGTAGAGTGAGCCTTCACTCGGAACGGTAAATCTCTTCCCCCTGAAGTATAAATGAAAGAAATACAACTGGAAATCCACCTGGGCAACATAACTTTGGAAACAGGAGACCCAATTCTGTTTTCTGAAAATGAAACAAACAACTGATCAGATTTTCTGAGGTCCTTCGTTCTGTGCAAATAAAATTGTAATTGTCTGTGCACATTCAACTGATGAAATTTGAATTCTGTCTTGTTTGAGAACTGAGGAAAAAACACTGGTAATTCAATGGATTGGTTAAGGTTACTAACTGACACTACTTTGGGAAGAAAGGAAGGATTCGGTCTGAGAGAAACCCTGTCCTTATAAAAAAATCAAATATGGTGGTTTAATGGATAAAGCTTGAAGCTCTGAAACACATCTGGCTGACGTGATGGCTACTAAAAAGACAGTCTTCCAAGTTAAGAATTTTAAATCACAAGTGGCTGCAGGCTCAAAAGGGGGTGAAGTAAGACCCTGTAGAACAAAGTTTAAGTCCCAAGGCATAACAGGTTCAGAGACAGGAGGACGAAGCAACAAAGTGCCTTTCAGGAAAGCCTTACAGAGTCTATATGCCATTAGACTAGGTTTGTCTGTGACGTGAAAGGTAGAGATTGCCACCAACTGGACTTTAATGGTTGTGGCAGCTGATCCCTGGTTGAAAAGCATAGAAAGGAACTCCAATACTGACAAGATTGGAGCTGTGCAAGGGTCAATCTGTTTGGCATGTGCCCAGATGGAAAATCTCTTCCATTTGCTGTAATAAATCTTCCTGGTTGAAGGCTTATGACAGGAAGATAGAATAAGAACCACCTTCAGTGAAAATTGTGAAGCCTAACTAATGACAGTAGTGGAGTAGCCAAGCTGTCAACTGGAGGGTCCAAAGAGAGGGATGGAGCTGCCCTGACATGTGAGTCAGTAAGTCTGGTTGTGGGTCCAGAATCCAAGGAGCGTCCATGAGACAGGGATGGAGAAACGGGAACCAAATTTGACAAGGCCAGTGTGGAGCAATCAGAATCATTTTGCTTTCCAAGGATTGCGCTTTCTGAATAACCTTTGACAGCAAGGCCTATAGTAGACCAGAGGGCCAATCGTGGACTAGAGCGTCCCTGGGTGACTCCCTCTGAGGGGGGATAAGGGTGAAGCAGCTGCTGCATTTGGCATTGAGGGGGCTGGCAAAATGGTCGCAGCAAGGCTGACCCCACCTGTGGAAAACCTGCTCCACAACTTGACAGTTCAGGGACCACTCGTGAGGCATCAGAATAGCTCTGCTTGGCCTGTCTGCGATCACATTGGACTTCCAAAAACAGAAGAAAATCCACGTCCTGGTCAGTCAGTTTTATTGAGCTTTTCGGCACAGTAACACAAAGTAAATCAAATATGGTGTAATAATAAAATGTATATGTTTTAAACACACAAAAAACCAAAAAATTTAAGCAATCAAATAGATGTTATCAATATTAAATTATGAAATACCTATAAATGCTTATGAACTACTAACATTAATTCACGTAAAAAAATAAATAAAAAGCAAAGAAAAATAATAAATAAAAATAAAAATAAAAAATTATGAAAATGAATAATAATAATAAGAGAAATATATCTAATGATGCATAATTAGCTCTAGAAAAGCTTAACAATTTATTAAATGATAAACAACTACTTATTGGTTATCTAACATTTAATTTATGAATCTAATTTTTAAAATAAAATACTGAATTTATTGAAGGCAAATTGCAATTTACCTAACCAGGCTTCTCAGTTTCAACAAAACCCCTGTAGACATTGGACTTCCCCGGAATGTGCGTTGCTACCAGAAAACGTTGGGAAGACACTGCCCACTACCACTCTCGCATGGCCTCTCTGCAAAGGAGATACGACTTGGTTCCTCCCTATTTGTTCAGATACCATACCACAGGCATATTATCTGAGTGGACTGCAATAGTCCCGAGATTAAGAAAGCTCTGAAGTGCTTGCAAAGCTAATAGCACTGCTCTCATCTCCAGGACATTGATATGCAGATGCATCTCGTGCTTTTGCCATGTGCCTTGGACTGTCCTGCCTAGATAATGCCCCCCTACCCCATCCGGGAGGCATCCATGGTCACTGTGGCAACCGGAGGCAAAGGAATGAAGGGCTTTCCCACATTGAGGTTGTTGGTGTGAAGCCACCAGCTGAGATCCTGTTTGCACCTGTCTGTGAGTAGAATAGGGTGAGAAAGTGAAAGACATTGAAGAGACCACTGGGCGAAGAGTAGCCACTGAAGGACCTTCATATATAACCTTGCCAGGGGGACTAGCATAATCATAGTAGCCATTGTTCCCAACAATTGGAGGACCAATCTTGCCTTCACTCTTCTCAGAGGGAGCAAGGCGTAAATCTGTTGTTGTAAGACTCTGATTTTTTCCTGTGGTAGAAACACCTGCATGAGGACAGTGTCTAATTTGGTGCCTATAAAGGTGACACGCTGTGAGGGCAACAAGACAGATTTTTCCCAGTTCAAGGTGATGCCCAACTGTTGACATAGGTTGATAGTAGCGTCTCTGGCCTGAAGTAGCAGATGCCTGGTGGTGGCAGTAAGGAGCCAGTCATCCAGGTATGGAAACACTTGGAATTCCTGACGTCTCAAGTGAGCAGTCACCACTGCCATGCATTTGGTAAACACCCTAGGGGCTGTGGTGAGACCAAAGGGCAGGGCTCGAAACTGAAAGTGACTGGCTCCCAGCTGGATGTATAGGTGACTTCTGGATGCCCTGTCCATCTTTATGTGGTAGTAAGCATCCTTCAGGTCGATGGAGCACATCCACAGTTCTTTTCCCAACAATGGGAGAATAGATTGCAACGTGACCATTCAGAACTTGGACTTTTGCACATGGGTGTTCAATCGGCTGAGATCCAAAATGGGTCTCAGGTCCCCTGTCCTTTTCGGCACCAAAAAGAATCTGGAGTAAGTCCCTAATCTGATCTAGTCTGAGGGGACATGTTGGATGGCTCCTTTTTCTAGCAGCTTTGAAACCTCTGAAGCTGCGGAATCCCTTTGACTGGGTGGAACATCTGGGATTTTCTTGATTGGAGGGGGAGTTGATGAGAAGGGAATGACATATCTTCCAGAAATTATTCATAGAACCCACTGGTCCTGGGTGATACCTTGCCAGGCCTCCGAGTATAGTGAGATTTGACCCCCGACTGGCTCCGGAAATGCACAGTTGGGCCTCCCATCAGGAGCGGTGGTAGGGAAAACCACAAAAGGAATTGTGGTCTCCCGAGTTACGAGGGCCTCCTCTGCCCCTAGGGCAGCGTCTACCTGAATAACCACCCCCTCCCCTGACTCTGGAGGGGGACTCACCTTGTGCATCGGGAAAAAGCCTCTGTGATTTCTTAAACCACATCTTCCCACACCTCTGGGCCTTGGGATAAGGCCTAGAGGGAAGGGAAAAATGGACTCCTACGGCAGACAGAGTTTTTCCCTCTTGATCACACCTAGTGAGAGTGTCTTTTACCTTGGTTCTGAACAAAGAGGAACCGTCAAATGGGGCGTCGGTGAAAGTAGACTTGAAGGCCTCTGCGAAATGACAAAGGTGCATCCAGGCACGTCTCCTAAAAGCGACTCCTGAACTTGCTTCCCTACTCGCCCCCTCGGCTACGTGAGAGATCAGCCTCATGGAGGAGTTCACAATAGAATTGAGGGTAGATATCTGAGCGTTGACCTTCTGAGCCACCACCTCAGAAACGTTACCCAATAGAGTATCTCTTGACCTTCTGAGCCACCACCTCAGAAACGTTACCCAATAGAGTATCTCCAAGCTCCTTTAGGAGATTTCTCTGGAGCCGTGTAAAGTGTGATAAGTAATTCAGTGACCGCAAAGTAAAGGCCGCTGAAGAAAACGTACGCTTCCTGTATACCGGTCCATAGTCCTAGACTCCTTGTTAGGAGGATGGACGGTGGAAGAAGGCTCAGCCAATTCCTTCTTGGTGGCCGCTGCCACCACCATGGCATCCACAAGGACTCCCTTGGATAGAAATTTCTTATCAGAAGGGGCAGACAAAATTTATTGGGTCTCCTCGAGACTGGTTCCACAGAGTCAGGGGTTTCCCACACCCTTCGACAAACCAGATCCAGAAGCTCGTCGAAGGGTGGAGACACCCAGGAGGCGGAGGGCTGAGCACCACAGGCCTTCAGGAATACCAACATCTCTTCGCAGGGGGCTTTGGATGGCCAGTCACCTCTTTGCTTCAAAATCTCTAGGATGTCAGAGAAAGAAACATCCTCGGAGGATGACTTAGGGGACCCCTCTGATTCTTGAGGTCGGTGTCTGATGTGAGAGACTCATCTTGGGAATCTATGCACTTCCTCTTGTATGTTCTCTTTCTGGGTGGCTCCTCAGGCAAAAACTCTGAGGGGCCCTCAAAAATATGGGGAACACTCGTGGAGGTACCCTGAGGCCTTGGGGCTCTGCTGTCAAGAGATAGAGGGCAATCAGAGACCTGCACCGGTGCTGTAGGGGACAGAGTGACTGAACCATATGATGCCACTGAAGACCTGGCCAGCTCGCTTTGCATGGCCTCAAAAGTTGGTCCTCCTGGGTCCAAAGATCAACCAGCCTCTGAAGCCGAGACAGGAGTCAGGGTTCCCTGCACTGAAGCACCAAGAGGGAGACTAGGAGCCGAGAGATGTCTTGAAGCCTCTCCCTTGGGTTCGACCGAGGAATCCTGAGTCCTGAACCCCGTGGACAGCGCCGACGGGGTCGGAGCTGACGTCGGAACTGATAAGCCAGGAAGGGCTGTTGGAACCAACCTAAGGACATTACATGGAGCCAAGCACTCTGGCTCCAAAAGCTGAGATGTGCTCAAAGGAGGAAGTATCGATGCAGGTAGAGGGACCGGCTCCGGAGCCGACTGGGTCAGAGCCAAAAACAATTTAGCCAGTACCGGTGACTGAAGAAGTCTCTGCACCACTCTGTCGATGTCCACATCTGATAAGGTCCTGGAGGATTTGGAGGATAGGGAAGGAGATCGAGACCCCCTTTCTGAAGGAGACCTGCGAGGAGGAGATACCGGCCTAATGCTAGGTGACTGGCTCCCAACAGGCTCCAGGAAATTGGAGCTGAAGCAGATTCCATAGACACTGACACTTCCTGCGGCCCCAAGGACAATGGAGCCAAGGATGTCATTGAAGATTTAGCTGTTTTCTCCAATGGCTCCGAGGATACTGATGGAGTTGGGGATCGCTTTTTAGCCTCAGAAGATTTAGCTTTTGATGGAGAAGACTTAAAACTGGAAGCACTCTCCAAACCCTCCTCGAAGGAGGGTTTCAGAAGTCCCTTCAAAATCATTCTTCCTTTCCTGAAGAACACGCGGGCTAAAAGCATGACAAAAACTACACGATTCCTGGAGGTGAATCGCTCCCAGACAGTACACACAAACAGAGTGTCCATCAGTGATGGACATCTTATAACTACACTTGGTGCACTTCTTAAAGCCCGAGGGCTTATGCTCCTTAGTATCTTTAGACATAGTTACCACAAACACAGAGTAACTAACTCAATGACCAGACTAACGGTCAATCAGCCACAAGTGTGGGAACAGAACAAACATTACACCACAAAGACCTCCAACTAAAATGGTCCTAGAATACAAGTACAGGAGGGAGGACTAATTCCTCTAATTTAAACGGTTTTAGCCCAAGGGAAAAAAATTAGCACACAAGGTAAGCAAGGGGACATACTAGGTCCTCTAACTGAAACAGGCCTAGCCCATTGGAAACAGCTAGTGGGATACCACAAGAACACCCTAAAAGAAAAAAACAACTTTTCCACAACACAGTCAAGATACACACACAAATAGCTATGAAAATAGCTTTTTTTTTGCAAAAAGCTTCTCTGCTATAAAGAAAAAAGGGTACTTAGCCACAGCCAAAAGTGAGACCACATCCGAGCTACACGAGCAGCAAACGAGATCTGGGGATAGAGAGCAGTGCAGCATGGGGTACCATCTTAGCCCAGCCAATTGAAAGACTTCGAGCTAAAGTATGGCTGAGTCAGAGCCGACATTCGGCTCCGAACCCACAGGTAAGAATGTAGGCGAGATTGGACTACATAACATCAGAGTTTCCTCTTGTTGTAGGCATACTACTTATTGTCTCATTTTCTACTTTTGCCAGCAGCCGTCATTCTAAGCCTAAATCCAGTCATTGCTGTGATTTGAAAATTTGCACTAAAACTGCAGTTGTGACCTCTGAGCCAACTTACAGTCTTTGTTTTAACTAACCATAACTTATTGCTACTGCCCGTACTTCTTTTTGTACTTATCATTTCCTGTCTGCTGTGTTTGTTCTGAGCCTAAATTCACTAGTTGCTGTATACTGACAATCTCATCACTGTACTAAGATGTTGTTGAGACACCTGAACCAGGTTGGTACTCAGTGATTCAAACATCCATTAGTTGTTACTACACTTTTTACTAGCTCCTGTACTCTTCAGTTGCTGCTACTCTACGTATGTAATCATAACTTTGGTATTTGCCCTCATTGTTTCTACTTGTTTCCTTCAATTACACTTCATTAGTACTCCCTATTTAACCAACCACTATATATCATGAAGTTACCTCACCATCCTTTGCCGACCTGATACCAGTAAGCACCTTGAGGCAATGCAAGAACTAACTCATGCTCACTGACAATGCATTGCTTCTTCCACTAGATGCTTCTATGTGAAACAGGTACAGATATGAATTAACCTTCCAGCCTCTCTTCTAAAAGTGCTGTCTGTACCCAGCATCTTGTGATTTCTGATACCCACCTCACACAACCATGCCCACCATGTTATAAATCAACAAATACGCCGTCTTAAAAAGCCCCTGCTGAGACAATGGCCTCTAAATTGAAGCTTTGGTACACAAGACATTCAGCACTGGCATATAGGACTCTATCAGGCAAACAATGTACACAGAAAACAGAACTATAAAAGGAGTACACTCAAATAGCTGCTTTATTACAATGCTTACACTTCTCTCCACATAACTTTCATGTATTGGACATGGCTTTTTCTTTCTCCATAATATCTGTTTTAAGCAAGGTTAGTCTCCTCAAAAATTATCAGCATAGCCAAACAAAACTAAGAATGTATTTAAAGGTACTACTCTTTAGTTATAGAAGTCTAAACAAAATTTTGCACTCCTTACAGGCGTTTCTAACTCACAAAAACATAGATATCTACTTGGCTACTGAAACATGCTTTCAGAACATTGACAGCACCCCTGCAGTGTAGGGTTTCAGTGCCCACCACTCTTTAATACCAGTGTCAGAAATGATGGTGTTATCAGAGGAGCATGTCTGTATTCCTAATAAGGCAATTCACCTTCAGACTCTTAAAGTAGGACAGTGACCTTGAACTCCTCCATAGCTTTCTCATGCTAAATAAAACTCAGCACCACATCATAGCTAACTACGGTATCCCTCCATGTTACTTGCAACACATGAAGTGTATATAAACAAACTGGCATCCTACCCAATCTAACCTTCAAAACTAACGGTATTCTCTTTGGAGACTTCACCTATCCTTCCATTAAGTGGGAAACTTACAACAACCACAAATAAGTATGTACAAAGATTTCTGAACTTCATTATTGCTATCTCCTTAGAGTAACCATTTAAAGTGCCAAATAAGAGTTCAAAAATATTGAACTCCAGAAGGGGGGACCCACTACTGATCCTGGAAACTATAGACCTATATGCCTCACCAACTTTATCTGTAAAACAATGGAATGCATCATTGTGGAACTTATTAACAAGGGCATGTGCATTATACAAGCCCTGAACCCAAGCCATTCAGGTTTTGTTAAAGACAGATCCTACTTCTTGAACCTTGTGGACTTCTTTGAACAGGACACTGATGTATTATATGCAAGTAGATCTTTTTACACTGCCTACTTGAAACTGGTCAAGGCCTTTAATACCCACCAACATTTTGGCATTATTAATAAGCTAATCAACCTAAAATAAATCTCTATGCAACCTGCAGGATAGCAAACTAGCTGACTGACAGATTCTAATCTGTTAGAGTTGGAGGCATGCTCTCATTGAAAAGAACAGTTACTAGTGATATCCCCTAGGGATCAGTCTTAGGACCACTTCTGTTTGGTATTTAATTCTCTGATGTCAAGGCCTACATCTAGGTTCTGTGATACCAAGCTTGCAGATGACTGTAAACTCAGAGCTACCATAAATTCTGCATCCAATTTCCAGATTCTTCAGGATGACCTAGCATGAACCAAAAAGTGATGACTGGACCATGGCCTTAAACTGAATGCCAATAAATGCAGCATTATGTCTTCTGGGAAAATCCAGCAACCACACACCTACCACATAGTTGACACCCCTGTGAACACTGACTCAGTCATTTCAGACCTGGGCATCTTCATTGACAATGAATGGTCTGTTGATCATCATGTATCCAGTGTCATTAGGAAATCTAGTCAGACTGATCACCATGGCTATATCTTCTAGGCCTAAGGAACTACATCCTTCTCTACTCCTCCTTCATCAGGGCCAGAAAACAGTACAATTACCCCTTTGGTATGTACATGTCTAAGCATATGACCTTACCAAAGAGACAGTGGCGCTTCCTCATTAAGACAATCAAGGGTTAAGGGCATGTCTCCTTTGTGTTACACAGACCACCTTAAAGTGCTCTATCTCTCTCTCTCTCTCTCTTTTCTGTTTCCTACAGATTATTGGAAAGGCACTTCTGTCTGTCCTGCAAAGCCCTTGAAGGATCCAATTTTATGTGACCAGCTGCACATCCACAAAACAAATAACACCTAAACACCCACTCAATAAATATAAACTTACTAAAACATAAATAGGACCTGCTGGTGAGATAGATCTGTCTCTGAGAGAATCTTTTTTTTTTTCTTTACTGGAATAGACTTATTCTGGATGTAAAACAAATTCGCTCCCTGACCCTCTTTAAGTGTAACCTGGATGAATGAATGGGCAGTCATAAATACTCCCCGGATTTGGCCCATCAAGCCCTTATTGAAACAAGTTGAAACTAGATATTAATTATTCATGTCAGTGGATACTTATGATCTGGGATGCTGTGGCTAGGCTACACATGGTCCACTGTATCAATAGTTAACTATTAAACTAGCATATAAAAAACAAGAATAAGCCTGCTATATAGGGCAACATCCTACTTAACAGATTTCACTCTCAGACACACATCTGCCTGCTTATCTCTCAAACTCTCATATGCTGCCCACCCATGTTCAAAAAGTTGCATTCAAACCAGATTGAAAAATTAGGTCAGCGCTACAATAAAATAGTTAAGTTTGCTACCAATTTAAACAGTAGAACCCACTAATGCAATACCATAAAACAACTCCGTTGGCTTGAATACCAAAATTACCTCAACTACTATCAACTCAAAATAGCAGATAAAATCATACACATTCCAGTCAACTGAACATTTCTTAAGAATTTATTTCAGTGGCATATTTCTAATAGAAAACTTCACCACCATCCATACAGAGAGCAAAATGCCCTGTACAACTTAAATTAATACAACTAACTCAAGGATTGCAGAGCTTCAGGATAAGTTAAACAATTGTTGACTGGAATCTGGTTTCTTAAACAGGCTTCTCAGATTGTGAGTTCAATAAATACATACCACAGAGATTTACTGCCTAACCAAGTTATGAGGGTCCTTCAAATGCAGTGGTTATCCCCCTAATAGCCTTAATGGTAACTCATCTGCTTCCTCTGCCTTGCTTTACTTCAAGTTCTTAGTGAGTGTTACCTCATGCCCGACATCTTCAGCAGCTCAGTCCTCCTGCACTACCTTACTAATGAGTGCTAACCCTAACCTTAATGCTGCCCTTTCCCCAACCCTAACCCTACACATTAATGTCGTTAAACCCTTCCCATTACACTGCCACTACTTAAGACAGACTCAGAAACACAAACATTCATAAACACATGCAAACAAAACTACAGCTATCCCCTAACTTAATTGTTACCCTAAAACAGACAAACACACAACACCCATCCTTCATTCATTCCTAACCATAATCCTAACTTACACACACACACACACACACACACACACACACACACACACACACACACACACACACACACACACGCTCATTAGTGTGGTCTCACCCCCCCAACCACACTTACATGTATCAACATTCTATACCATAGACATATCCACCAATCAACCATCTGTACCATCAACATTAAATCATATCCCTGTATTTGTTTGACAGAGATACTTGAAATGAAGCACAAGAGAACTATATGATTACATCATGAATGTTCAGTATGCTTAATGGCAATTGACTACAACATACTGAACATTCATTACATCAAAAACAATACCTTTAAATTAAGTGTTGACTTCATTTTGCACAGTTAAGTTGATCTTTCTATTCCCTGTAAACTGTCTACTTAGTTTCACTCTACTTTGCAATTTGCTTTTCGCTGTTCTGTTTCTCAGTACTGAAGACCTGATTGCTCTCTGTTTTTCTGTCTCCAAGGCTTTTGGTTCTTGCCTAGGCCCTTCACAGGCTGCTCTCTCTCTCTCTCTCTCTCTCTCTCTCTCTCTCTGTCTCTGTAATGAGAAGTGAGAGGGCTTTTTTAAAGAAGAAGGTTTTACATACAAGGAAGCTGCCTTCCTCTTCCACTGTTGACATTTCCTTGGCTTCCCATGGACTGTTTCATCCTTGGTGATTAAACATGAAAATGAGACAGAAGTGCACTGCATAAAAATATTTGATTTACCCAACTGCACAGTTTACTTATTTTAATGCATTGAAAAACTATCAGGTAATGGTCTCAAAAGGTTGAGATTCAATTCTGTTTTCAAAAAGAAAGAAACATTTTGTATTATTAACTTATTCTCTATGTTGAATGAATATTTGTGACTATAATGTAAGGTTGTATGAGCAAAAATGTAAAACACAGCACCACAGCAAACCAATAAAAAGCGGATGTCAAAGAGCAGTGTACAATCCAAATAGACTTTTATTTGAACACAGGTGAGCTTCTTCGGACTATACAAAAAAATCAGCAGCATCTCAGATATTTAAAATGCAATAAAATAAATATCTACCAGTAAAAATCATTCAAATACAATAGCCATAAAAATTTAAAGGCACAGCTTTCTTTTAAGACAGAAACCATAAAAGCTTATTGCCATAAAAACACACATAGCAGTAATGTAAGGTTATTGATTCAGCATTGTTTTCATGTTTTTGAAAGAAAGAACCATGAATTTTTGTGGATAACCTGAATTAGGAATTCTATTCAAACACTATCACCTACCAACAAATAAGTATCTAGCATCACTCTACTACTTCTAAAGTTATGATATATGAGAAGTCTAACATATTTAACAAAATTAAAAGGAGTTAGTATATACATAATATTCAGATTATAAACACTCATTTGCTTGCTATAAAACTTAAAAACCGTACGTAAAGTATAGCAGATCTTGTAGTCATTTGGTTCTATTCTATTTATAAGAGCCTATATAGCATTATAATAAATCCAATCATTTCTTTCATTTCTGAGAAAAAAGAGATTAACACAGATAAAAGATAATACATATAACATTGTTTATAACAATCATGATATATTAATAATATGCTATTATATATTATTGATAATAATGTGACTAACTACTTAACTATTTAAGCTCAATTCTGACTACAAGACTGTACATGCTTGGATATTATAGCAGATGTGATATTTTAAAGAACAAATAAACTTCTCTAAAAAAATCTTTGTGAGGACTTGCATATACAATTATCTTTCAAACGTGTCTCTTCTATAAATAGGATATCATATTCACTAGAACATACTATGAGATATAAAATAGTAAAAGAGTAATTGTGATGTCTGAAATAACTAATAATATGTTCCCAGAAATAAATTTGTAGTAAGGGATAACATATGATTGGCAACATACCCACTACAGTCTTTTAAAGATGGACAGAAATTTCCAGCTTATCAAAATGGCTGTGTAATTTTGTCTGACTTTGTGGAAAACATGCTATTACGTTCATATTAGTCCCTCCTTTGCTATGCATCAGATTTCATTTAACTTTCAGAGCATGAGCTTGTAATATTGCCATGTATTTGAGTTCCTCATTTCCTGCCCAAAAAGCACATCCACACAGAAGCCAGCACAGATCATCACCACAGCCACTGTCATAAACATATGCATACCTATTGCTCACATGTGCAGAACAAGTCATCCAAGCAAGGGGCTGACATCACCAGACATAAATAATATCATCCTCCCTTCTTTAAATAGAACAGAATGTAGTTTGAATAATATAAAATTTTAGGATAAAAGTTAAATTGAATAAATTAATTCTATATTGTATATGATGCCACAGTACTATAAAATGTATTATATAACTTAAAGAGAGAAATACAGGTTTTACAAGTGTTAAAATAGTAATTTTGAGGTAAATGTAACAGAGAGTGAAAGTTAATTACCACCTTCTTACTATTTTACACTGAATTTGTGCGCTAAAATCAAGCATAAAACAACATTTTAGCCAGTATTTCTTACACACACACACACACACACACACACACACACACACACACACACACACACACACACACACACACACACAATAAACTCTGTATAAATTGTCTCCTAAGAGAAAAGGGTGGGAAAGAAACTTTTTATTAGAATCTGCTCTGTCAGAAGGAAATACCACTGTTAGTAAACAACTTTCATTCATGTTACACTAAGAAAGAAGGCTGTGTAACTGGTTAAAACCAACCTGCTGCCTTCTATTTAAGAACTTATGCTGTAACACTTCTTGTTATCATTTTATTTTTTGTTATAACTATTTGGTATACTCTTTTTCTCTTTCTTTTTCTTTTCTCTCTCTCTATCTCTTTTTTATATATATCCTAGCAGGGAAGGGGAAAGCAAAAGAATTACTCACAGGTTTCAAAGTGAAACCCCAGTGTCAAAACACAGAAATTGTCTTCACTGCTGTATTTATCCTCTCCTAACCCCTCCCCAATGAATAAACCAGTACCAAACATCACAGATAAGACTATATAAGAAAAAAAAGAAAAAAAAATAGGAAAAAAAAGGAAACTGTGTAATCCGTAACGCTCTCTAGGAAACAAATAAATAAAAGAAAACAGCTTCTTACACACTGCATATACCCACCATTTTATTATTATATTAATAAAGAAGCACTCATAAACATCATAACAGTTTGATATCTCTTACAGAAAGCACATCCAAACCTTATACATACAACACCTCACATATTCCAATCAACTAGAACATGTGAATTACGAGTTAACACTTCAGAACACCATAAACATTAAGTCCATTCACAACAGACTTATTTAATGTACTGTGAGCAACTTGCTATTGTGTTATGTTATCATGAGCTATTACATTAGGATTTATGTGGCACATATATGAAGAAAGAAAACCATGATAGATATGTAAAGAAAGCTTATTATCAGTTAAAGAATGAATTTCTTAATACTTATTAAGTTAAGGCAAATATTTAACACAGAAAATAAAATATAGAATATTAGCTTAGCAATACATATAGGAAAAGAAAAAGTGACATTTATTTGCCTTATAGAGAAGTGACTCCTTGTTTCTTCCCATTCACTTATATCTGCAGTAACTGAATTTGTACACTTTGTCATGGAATAAGAATTTTGGGTACTTAACGTATTTTCACGACCAGATTTTTAACATCCTGTAAAACTGCAAATTTTCTCTAAAAGACTACAGCAGTTGTATCATCAGTTCTATACATTGGCCCTCACCACTGGCAATTATGTAATCTCATAATCTCATCCCCACATCCCTACTCTTCCCCAATGCCTTTTTTTTCCTTTATTTCTTTTCTAACTTAATTTATGCAGTTAGTTGATTTGCCTTTGGAACACACGTTGCAAGCATCTATGATAAAAAACATCAAATGACGCATTCAATTCTCTGGCTGCCTCCCCAATGACTTTTAATGACCAGCAAGGCCTGACTGTCTAAAATCTAAACACCTGGTATAAATAGCAATTCCTAATTTCAAAATTGGACTTCAGGGATGTACTGATGACACTCAGCTTTACTAAATGCAAGACCGCGAATATAATTTTATATTGCGTCCACTCGTCACCTGGTACTATAGAGTCCCCACCCAGCAAGACTCCAACAGTACTAACCTTGTCTTCCACAAAACTCACATATTTAAAACAGCAAATTAAACTTTAAATTAGAGCAAAAATATGTTTTCTGTTGTCTCCCCCCCAAAAATGGTGTTGAGGAACATTACAGCCCCCATGTGGAGAGAGGGAGCATGTCCCTACCTAAAACTCTAACGTCTGATAAATGTCCTTCTGCATTCTTCTAATCTCATCATCCCTGTGGGAAATGGTATTTTTATAAGCAAACAAGGAATGGTTAATTCCTCAGAATTATGTATAGTTGAAATTCATGCCCAGGCCTGAATTATGAAGAGCATGAAATCTAACAATAGGAGTACGGTACTTAGAGTAATATCTATTTCCCTAGAACACATTATATGATAGATGGAGGGAATGGATGGGTGGGTAACATGCCTTGTATGCTCCTCTTTTTTCATTCTTAAAAAAGTCCATCCTTGTGGCAGTTCCATATTGAAAGGGTCTGTCAGATAGGCGATGTTAAGATGGGAAATTTTAACTGCAGTAAGTACAAGAAAAAGCCAGTGTTGATTTAGGAAGCACATTTCAAAAGTAGTACGAACTAAAACACTTACAAGATCGCACTTCCCTGCTTTTCTGCTCAGTTTAGAACACAAAATGGCTGTAGGCTGCATGTTTTAAAAAGTGAGCTGGATGAAAAATGTTGTCCGTTTGCAGTTGGTTGATAACCTCCTGCTTGCGTTTCTTATTCCTGCTTCTGTTTTCCAAGCAATGTGATACAATAGTAATTTGGAGTGTACACAGTAATTTTTACTTGCATCTAAAGTCATTTCATGAAAACATTATGAATTACAGGATGTTAGAAATCTGGTTGCGATAATACGTAAGTACCAAATTTTGTTATTAAAACAGTTAAACAATTAAACCGTCAATGTTATACTAAAGCTGAGAATCATTTGTCCTTTAATTTCTCTTTCGTCTCATTGGATTTTCCGGTATTTACTTCTGCTCTTCAAAGTACTATCGTTCCAGTCCATAACTTCAGTTTGGTCTACAATTTTTTCATTGTCAAAAATGACAGTGCAGAGTCTGGGTCTTCAAAATGTTTAATTTCATCAGGAAGGAATATTTTGAGCCTGGCAGGAATGAGAAAATGCACTTTAAACTATCTTTTCTTAAGTTCTTTTATAAGAGCCAGCAAACTTTTCCTATTGGTCATAGTTTGTCATCCAGTTTAGTAGGAGATTTGGACCAGGCTGTTTTAAGTATTAGCTCCTTGTCTTGAGATGAGAAGAACTTAGTAATAATTGATCTCGGTGAAGAGATAGTTTTGTTGAAGTAGAAACTAGAGGCCTGTGTGCTCTTTCTATAACATATGACATAGCTTCAAATAAATTCATAGTCTTAGGAAGCCAGGCAGTAAGAAAGTTGACCATATTTTTCCAGGTACTCCAGAAATATGAATGTTATTTCTCCGGGATGTGTTCTCAAAGTCATCAATTTTGTTTAGTAATAAAGTATTCTGTTACACTACAAATGCAGTGTTATTTTTCATCTTCAGATACTCTGCCTTCTATCTCATTAAGAACATCTTTGTTTTAAAATCTTGTGTATCTGTTCATTCTGTTTGGTACAATTTTCTTTAAAGCTGTCACGTTTGTTATCCATTCTTTCCATTTTTAAAGAAAGTTTTTGTATGTTAGAAAGAACAGCTTGAAGTTCTTTCTTTAAAGGCAATTCCAGAGAGATTGTCTTTGAATGACTCTTTTCACAGCTACTGGTACAGACCCTTCAAATGAATAATTTGACAGGAAAAAAATCAAATATTTAGAACATTTTCAAATACTATCCTTCTAGGTAGTATCAGGTAACTGATTTTGTTCAACATTTGGTTTAGGATATTATAGAAATAGAAATAGAGTAGCAGAGCAAGAAAACTGTGCTGCTAGCCTGTCAGCATATTACATGCCCCTTCATCTTGCATACTCCTTGCCCAGATTTATACACTTACGTATTTGCATAGTTTGTCCTGGTACTTCTTCACTGGCTTCACATATATGAAAACCAGCAATGCTGGCTCATACTTACTGTATTTGCTTATTGCTGAAGCAGTGTATTTTATGCATTTGCCTAGCACATTTGTGCAGTACAGGATTATGCATGTCACCAAGTTTGTCACGTTGTGGTAGCACTCACTTGCTTCCATTGCCACATACATATAAGCATTGTTGAGGTATATCTTTACCAAATGTTGTCCATTCTTGTTGAAGATAAGTGCCACCATTCTTAAAGCACAAGTGACCCTGTGGCTGACTCATCATATATCTGCAACTTTTGGATCAGGTTCTGTGGCAATGCCCTTCACTAACCACCCCAATTCCATCATGTCTGAATCAGGAAAAGAAACACGTAGACAGAAACATGCTGGAGGGGTGGATCCATACTAGGCAGATCCAACACCAGTGAACATTATGCTGGAAAAAAAGATTTCTGTTAGCTAGGAGAAACTAAATCTCAAGCCATTTTAAGGTATCTAGTTTTTGTTATTGCTAAAGTACAGTTAAGCTTCAGGCAAGGATCTTTACAGGCCATCTATCCAGCACAGTTTGTTTTCATCAGGAGTAATGACAGATAGGCAGGCAGTAAGTTTGACATTCTGAGGCTAACATTGCTTCCACAGGGGAAAGATTAGCTGATTATGACCAGAATATCTTCCTTTTATAGTCTGATGCCCTGTTTCTAACTTAGAGGGATCTAGCACAACTATACAAAGACAAAGACAGTGAACACATTTTGGTGTGAGATGAAGCCACAGTAAATAAATCATTAATATCCCACAACATATTACGGAACTAATTGTGCAAAATAAAAATCAAAATAAAATAAAAAAAAAACAAATATATTATTTACTGTATGAGCTGACCGGGCGTATTTTTGTTGAAGGTTGTGCGCCAAGAGCGAGCACTCACGCACGTAAATCTATCAACTGCATTTCATTGGACGAGTTCCGAAAACTTCCAAGTCTGTATGAGCTGACCACCCACTACTACTTGAGGAGTGAGAAGATATATTTCCTCCAGTGCGACAACCTTATCTCTGATACCCCTGCCAAATCTCCACAGTATTAATTAGTATAGTCAGCAACACAACACATCTCCACATGAAATACCAGTGGTTATGTGCAAGCACTTTCGTCAAAGCAAACATATAAAATTATCCAACAAAATCAATGAAACTGTCACCACATATTAAAAACATGCAGAACTGCGACTTAGCAAATGATCCTCATTTTACCCGAAAAGGTAACTAATCCCTGAATTTAAAACAAGTGATCTCAGTTCACCCAGAAGAACAAATGGTCTTTCTTTTTTAATTTGTTTTATTTAAATTTGTTAACCAGGGTAGAGCACTGATCACAACCGAGCAATTTCTGTCTCAGCCCCTGATACACAGCAACAGAACAAAAAGTAAATGAAACAATATAGAGAATGGTGCAGAACAAAACAATAAAAATAATAATGAAGTACAAAAATAGTTTTAAATAATATGGTGCATTTGGGTTAGGAATTATAACAAAATTGCTATATACAAATTATACAAGAAGACAGCTTTAAGCTCTTGATCAGTTGGAAGGTAGGTGGATAGACAATACATTTGTAGAACTGCAAAGAACAGAAGCTAGGAGAGAGATTATGTAATGTTTCCAGAGATGAAGCATTGGCATTTGCCAGTTTCTTTGAGGTGTACTTTAAGCTGAGACTGTAAAACTAACAAGGGGATGCTTTCTTGAGATGGGAGGGGAGAGTTTCCCAGAGTTCAGGGTTGAGAATTGAGAAGCTATGATCTATGCTGTGAAATTTGTTGATGGGAACATGTAGGGAGGGAGAGGAGATGTTGTGACTGTGGTTGTGGTTGTAGGTGGAAAAGGGGAGTCATATGATTTTCAATGCCAGTGGTAGGAAAAAGTGGTTGAATAGAAATGTTTATAGCTGACAGACAAGGAAGAGTTTGCTTCTTTGTTTGACAGGGAGTCATTTTACTTTCTGTGACATTTTGTAATGTTTTTCTTGTTTTTGGGGGTAGAGTGATGAATCTAATATTCGGTTTTTGATTGACTGGAATGTTTCTGGATTTGTTTTTTGAGGACAAGGCTATTCAAGTTGTAAAAGCAGTATTTATTTTCCTATTGCTACCCATGTAGATTTGGAGATTAAGAGGGAAATTGTGTTGACCCACAACAGTAATGCGTTGTTCTTTTTCTTTGTACTGTCTAAGTGGCAAGAAAGATTCAGAGATGGGGCTAACCAGATGCCTAGATATTTGAAAGCATCAGTATTTTTTATAATATAAGTTTTTATGGTCCACAATGTGAACAGGTAAGTTGGTGTTTCAAAGTTTTTTCTTTGTACCAAAGAGCATGGTTTTAGTTTTGGAGGAACTGAGTAACATTTTGTTGTTATTAATCACTGGATTAGTGAGAGGAAGTTAGTTTGAAGATCTCTTTGTAGTAAATGGAGAGATTGATTTGAACAGTACAGAACAATATCATCTGCATAAAGGAGTATGGGTAGTTGTGGAAGGCCAATGGGGAGCTTTACTGATGTAGATGGAGAATACTAGTGGGATCAGAGTTGATCCTAGTGGGCTACCATTCTTGAGTGGAATAAGAGGTGAGAAAGATGATAAGACCTTGACAATGAAGAGACAGACAAAAAGTTATTGAATTGTAGCATTGTAGCATCAGTAGTTGTCTTGCTGTACAACCACTGTTATTTAGAAATATTCCTTTCAACTGTCTAGATTTTTGCAGAATGTCCAGATTTTTGCCTCATATTTTTGCTCTGTTACTCATATAATTGTGGTTTTCTGACAAATGGTTGGCAAATTGTTGAGGACTGAAGTCAGAAAATAATGGTAGACATTTGACATATTGACTTCATATCCTTCAGAAAATTCAAATTAATGGAAAACATGTAATTTTATCAACTTTCTAATTTTGTAAGAGCAATATTTAGAAAGTGTCCTTATTTTTGGTCTTTGTTCCCTCATTATGTATGGCTTTGTCAAGGTTTCTTGCTCTAAGAGGTTGAGAGATATGTTTAGAAATAGTTGATCATGCAGCAGTAAGATTCCTTTTCATCTGCAGAGGATTATGTGGCAAACAATTATGTATGGCTAGTAGACCAAAATCACACCATAGACCACTAGACCTAACCTCATAACCAATGCTATTGGTATCAAAACATGGAAGGTCAAATACACAACAATTAGCTTCTATGCAAGGGGAGCAAGCCGCTCCACCCCTCCATACTCTCTGCTAATTATATATGCAAACTTCAAGATCATACTACAATGGGGAAAGACAAAAAAGTGTCTCCGCTGTACAGTGATCTTGCATAACATTCTACTGACTGTTTAATGCTTCTAAAAAAGACAGTAGAAAATGGCTTCAACCTTTCATGTTTCAACCTTTTTTTTGTTTGATCTTAAATGCTTTAACATTTACCAGTTCAATCTTAGGAATGTATTGCCCAAAAATCACAACCTGCTTGACTTAATTATCATTAATATCCCACACAAAATTGCAAACAATACAGGTCTTCCTCCTCATTAAGTGACCAATATCATATACTGTCTTCCCAGTTTAAAACACATCTTACAACAAGAACTTGGTAACCGCACAAACAATAACTAGATCTTAAGGTACACTGAATATCAACAAATCAAATGGACTCACGGAACCCAAAAAACAATGTATTGAATAAATATTAAGTGATTTCATCAGATTATAACTTAGAAGTCATCAGAATCAGATACCGTGAATCCGTTTGATTTATTAAAATATATCATCCCATCATACCTCTAATATATTAACCTTTAGACCTAGGTCCAGTGCCAACTTCTCCAACCTAAACACCTTACTTTCATTATTCAATTGGTCACTAATTCTTTCCATCCAAGACCCCAGCACTGCAGCTAATTTCTAAACATCCAGCCTCTAGGCCCTACCTACAAAACAAATGTTCTCTACTATTTCCCATTAGTACACACCCTTCTAATATTAAAACATGAAGCCTGGAAATCATGGAAACAATAAAACTCATCAGAAGTCATGGAAAGATCAATTAAGCTTTGTAACCTACCCAACAAAAGCATTAGGAGACACAAAGTTCTAATACTCCAAAGCCATCAAACAAGCCTTTACAATCAACCGCAAATAATAACCAGTAGGAGGAAGAACAAACTCAGTGGCAGTAACATTTATATTACCTCAAATGGCCCATTATCTCCTAAAGAGTTTCTAACTGAATTCATCAGACTACTATCCTCCATTCTACAAAATGACTTCATGACAGATTCACTTGAATAAAATTCATGCTATCATTTCACTTTAAAGTTCTCAATGCAAAAGAAATAGAACACATAATTAGCAAACTCAAGCACCCCTCCTAGATCAGATGACCTCCATCAATGGTTTATAAAAGCCTGTGCCAAATATGCAACCTACCCATTTAACCTCATCTTCAAACTTTGCTTCTACAAAAATATTCTTTCAACAATCTTGAAAGATGCCCTCATCAAACCACTCCCTAAAACTAATATCCCTCCTTCAATCACAGACATTTGACAGATATCAGTGCTTTCCATACTGGGTAAAGTCTTTGAGATACTAACATTCAACCAGCTCTCAACCTAAATCTCTGAACATCAATTTCTGTGCCACACATGGATCTCGGGCTAACCACAGCATAATGACTGCTATCTAAACCCTAACTGATGACACCTTAATGCTTATGGATAAAACAGGAGCTATTCTCATAGATCTAACTAAAGCTTTTGACAGAATTAATTGCTCCCATCTTACAATGTTTTACTGGCATATCGCATCAACAATAATACCTCACAGTGATCGAACAATTTTCATGCCAACTACACTTTCATTTTTAAAAACTGAATGTTGTCGTTCATCGCAAATAGTTCTTCTCAAGAGAGCTCTGCAGGAGTCATTTTTTGTCAACTCTGTTTTCATGTTTGTACATCAACAATCTTTCAAATGACCTTCCACAGCTCCCCATCCAAATGTATGTAGATGACATGATCATCTGTTGGCAGAACTCTTATTGCAACTCCATTAAATCTAAACTCTAAGACCTACTATACTTCACCAATTGGTTAAATGCAAGGAAATTATTTACTAACTATAATAAAACTAAAGTTATGCTTTTGGCAGCACACACAAGATAAAATCTAGTCCATCTGACTTAGGAATTCTAAATAAAAACAGTTTCTCCTAGAAGCTACTACGTCATGCAAATACCTGGGACTCTGGCTAGAATAAAGCCTGTACTTCCAACTTCACATTCAAAAAACAAAAATAAAACTACTTCAAATTGTCTCCTTTGCATGAAAGATCTCCCACATTCTGCCTATAGGAAAAGGTATACTCCTAGAGTATGGCTTTCTTATTATCACCTCTACTTCAAAGAAAAATGTGTCAACCCTACAGAGCATCTTTAACAAATAGGCCACTTCATTTCCCTGGCACCTTGATTAGAACACCTTGGCTCAGTTCATTCCTCTTCCAACCTTATCCATCCTTCATTGCTTCAATAACCTCCTCTTAGGATGACTCTCCAGGTCACACATTCTTCTTTTCATTCTTCTGAAATGTTATTCAAACACTCTAATCACTTATCATACCGATGGAAAATAATGTATAAAAGCAATTGATTGCTAGACAATTTCCACCAACAATCACTTGCGTATGAACTATTTTTACAAATGTAATCTTTTTGCAGGAGCAGCGCTGTACACTCCAAAGATTTTGTTTATTAGATCCTTTCATCTTTGTATCAGATATCATGCTATTTTATTGGTGTATTGGTTTGCACACAGGAACAGAACCTGAAATGGATTCATGTGTGTTAGTGTTCTGCTCCAGTAAACAAACTGAACTGGACTGCGCTCACAACAATACAGGGGATCCCAAGATGCATACTATTTAGCTGGGGACTTTTGCTGTGAAAAGATCTCACTTCCTACTTAAGCAAAGGCTTTTCTTCTGGCAAGTGTCCTTAATGACAGATCCTATCCAATCAAAATTGTGTCTCCACTCACTCTGTCCTTATGTTTAGAGAAGAATGCTTTCAGTGATGTATGTATATTTGAAAGCTGCAAACAGTTTGTTTCAATGGATAGCCTCTGGGATTTGTAGCCACAGACCTACATTTTCTCCATGCAGCCCAAGAAACTTAGGCATTTCAGTAAACTGCAGAGGAATACAACCTAGTGAACTTCTAGGGAAAACAAGGCCATAACAACCTTCTTTTTAATTTTATAAGTGCTGTGTGCAACTCCTTATAACCCAGTCATAGCTGGTTTAGCAGTTTGTCCTTCTGTCTTTGCAGTGTAGTCCACTTCAGTCAAATGGCCTCAGCAATTTCATGACATTATTTTCAGCTTTTCTTTCAGTCTATCTTGTTTTAGTGTAGGTACTAAAAGGACTTTCATAGGCGCCCCCATATTGAGCACCATGTTTTCATCGCTGAAAGGGAGATTTCATTATCTGCCTATTTGCCATCCACTTATTTTTCTTCATACAAATGTTTACAAGTTTGTATTTCTTGACTTTAATATTACTGCTTCATAAACAAAACAATTTACAGAATTCAGTCTCTAATTGCTTAAAGAGTCTGATGTTTTTGTTAAAATACAAAGCAGACTTAGGAGTTGTGATAATGACATCATACTTTTCTGTCATTAGCAGCCCTCACTCTGACTTTTTCTTGAGCTCAAATCGTGAGCATCAAAGGTAGAAATAATGATGGAGATTGTTGCTGCAGCACTGAACCCATCTTAATTTCTTTTTTTCATTTTAATGTCTAATGAAGCACTGTGCAGGTTTTTGTTTCCAGAGAATATAGTTTTACAGACACTACAGATACCAAATATTGGCAGGCCCACTGCCATGAAGTTAAGACACCCATTGTCATTACTGGTAAATGGGGTTTGCCTACAGATTACCTTTGGTTCAGGAAAACTCTTAAGGTCCACCTGACAAATGAAGCTAAATGTCTGTGTTTGCCCAAAATGACAGAACCTAACACCAAAAACACACTACACTCTCTCTTATAATGATATTTAGCATTTTCTGGCATGATATTTTCAACTCAAAAACTATCGATGGCTGGCTTGTGACAGTGGGAAGACTGAAGGGTCAAAGGCCTGTATGGCTTCGTTAGAGGAGGTATGAAAAACTTCATTCGGTAGAGGTTGGCTTGGGACAGAGTACATCTTGCTTAAGTGTGGCACTTTGTCTCCTTAAGGATAGGCTTGTTCAGTCTGTTCTGTAAAAATAAGGACATCTCTTTAGGCATGGGCTTGTCCAGCCTGTTCTGTAGAAAGAAAGACATGCCCAGTAATGCATATTTGCTCCTGGGAGAAGGTTAAGTCCAATGTCACAAAAAAATCCCTCCCACCCATTTAATGGCCTCAAGCTTCCAGACCACTGTCTGCCACCTCTTTGGTATTACAAATTTGAATATCAACAAACAGCTTAAAGGTTAAGATCTTTGCCTCTCATGCACAAGGTACAAGGTTCGATCCTAACCTCCGGCCACTGCCTGTTTGGAGTTTGCATGTTCTCCCTGCATCTCTGTGGGGTTTCCTCCACCTCCTAAAAACATGCTGAGTGTTTCCATCTCAAACTCACCAATAAATGGAGCTGTGGGCAGCAGCACAGATTCTACATGGTGCCTTACAGAGGGAGGAGCTGTACAGACCAATCACTTTGATCATCTACCGTGGTGTGCAGTATCCTCAAGAAGAACATGGTTTACAGACTGCATGCCATAGCAGGTAGTCATTCAATGGTGTAAAATATGGCTCTAGGTGATTTGGTCATGTTGCCAAATGTTGCCAAAATAGGCATGGGTAGTTATCTTTGATAAGTGGGTTAAGGACCCGGCCTACTCTGACCTATGCCAGGAACCCATGTAAACAGTGAGAGGGATGTATGTGCTCCAATTGGACAATGTTTGCCTGCATTAAAGCCCAGCACCCCTGGGTCAATAAGCTGCTGGCTGGTTGGTGTGTAGTTGCCCAGCCTGGGTTACCTGGGATAGCTCTGTTGAGCAAAATTTGGACATAAAACCGATCAACCTGCCAAACATGAACTGAGAATTATTACACTTACTGTAGTTTCACTGACAAGATAGCTGCATCTTGGAAGTGAATAACATGATGATATAGAGGAAGCTGGACATCCTATGACTCCAAGAGACAAGATGGAAGGGCAGTGCAGCAAAGCCACTTGACTTGGGATCCAGAGTCTACTACTCATCAGCAGGATAGGCTAGAAATGGTTTGGGAATTGCTTCAGAAGGCAGTGAGGGATATCATCAGAATTAGTGACAGATTCATGGCAATCAGACTTCAGTGTAATGAGAGGGCAGTATTCATAATCTCAGCCTATGCCCTACAGAAGGGTTGTGACAAGTGAAGAAAAGAGTGCATTCAGACAGAAGTTGCAGGACCTACTAGATAAAGCAGCATGAATTGTTGTTGATAATGGGTGACTTGAATGCATATATCAAGACAGACAGAACAGCATATGAGGACTGCCTGGGTCCACATGGGTGGGGCAACAGTAATAAAGAAGGAGAGGCCATTCTAGATTTCTGTCTGGCAAATGACTTGATAGTAGCCAACACATGGTTCAGAAACAGAGACAGTCACATGATCACATACAAGAGTGGTCAACATGCAACTCTTTTATACTTCCTCCTAGTGAGGAAAGGGCACTGGGGTAGAATCAATGATTTCAAAGTCATCCCCAATGAAATGGTCAGTCCACAGCATAAAACACTGGTTGCCACAATCAGATGTAAGCAGTGCTCAGAAGGCTCTAAGGTCAATAGAGTCCAGGCTGAAGACCTAGAAGTTGACTGGAGAGAAAGTACAACCACTCAAGGAATTACTCATGGCTGTAGCACCTCATGAAGAGGAGGAAATAGGTGGAGTTGAAGGAGAATGGGAGCGCCTCAAAATAGCATGTGTAAGGACTACAGTACAGATATTTGGCCAAGTCACATATGGAAATAAGGTACATAAGGAAAGATGGTGGTCGAATGCAGATGTCCAGGACGTTATCATAAGAAAGAAGGAGTGCAGGAAAAAGTGGGATATAGAAAAGACTGAGCAGGCTAGGAAGGAAAATGGGTTAGCTAACAAAGAAGATAAGAAAGGAGTTGCAATATTAAAGAACAGGGTATTGGAGACACTCTACCAGCTTCTGGAAAGTGACTCAGTAGGTGGCACAAAGAAACTATATCTGGTTGCAAGGCAAAGGCAAAAAGATAAAGAAGATAGTCAGACACCCTTCATAAGAGATGCCAGTAACAACCTGCTTACTATTCCACAGGACATCAAAGGCAGATGGGAGCAGTATTAACAGCAACAGCAGCTTCTGAATAAAGAAAACCCCACAGAAGCTGTACTGCCCCAGAAACAACCTACGATGAGAGAAAAAGAGGAACCGACCCTAGAAGAAGTAAGAATAGCACTAAGGAAAATGAAGTCAGGGAAAGCAGCAGGCTCAGATGAGGTGACAGCATATATGATAAAGATGCTGGGTGAGATAGGGGAGAAATGGGTCTTGACGGTACTGATAGCAGTGTGTAGAGAAAGGCATATCCCAGATGACTGGAGAATAAACATACTAGTGCCAGTGTTCAAGAACAAAGGAAACATTCACAATTGTGGGTAGTACAGAGGTCTCAATTGCCTGTCATACTGCATGGAAGTTCTGACTGATAAATGGATATACACAGCAGTAGAATTTAAGATGGGAGATGAGCAGTTCAGATTCAGATCAGGATGCAGCTCAATTGACCTGATGTTTGCAGTGAGACAGATAGTTGAGAAGAAGCTAGAGATAAGGAAAGAGTCCAACTGGACATTCCTAGACTTGGAGAAAGCATATGACAATGTCCAAAGAAAGCTGATTTAGGAGTACTGTGGTGATCTGAAGTCTCAGAAACATTGTTATAATTAGTGCAAGCTATGTACAAAGACCCAGTGACTGAAGTACAGTGTTCGGCCCAGAGGGATTCCCGGTGGGACTGGGTGTACATGAGTGTTCAGCTCTGAGCCCGCTGCTGTTCATACTGGTGATGGATTACATTAGCAAACAGGTTGGAGGGGACAGATCAACAAAGTTGCTGTATGCAGATGATATGGCATTACAGGTAGACTCTGAGCAAGAACTTCAGCAAAGGATCGGGGAATGAAATGCAAAACTAAAGGCACGTGGGATGAAACTAAGCACAGATAAGACAGTGATAATGGCAGCAAGCTGGGGTAAATCAGAAGGAGCTGAAAATTGAGATAGAATGGAAGGTAGTGGAACAGGTAAATAGTTTCAAGTATCTAGGAGGGGTAGTTGAGGAGAAGGAAAGTGTGAATGAAGAGGTCAATGCTAGAATCAGAGGGGCTGCAGTCAACTGGCAAAGAGTCTCAGGTGCAGTGTATGACAGAAGAATGCCAAAGAAGATGAAAAGTAAGTTGTACAAGACAGTGATGTGACCAGTATACTGTATGGTACAGAAACCTAGGCAGTAAAGGCAGAGCAGATGAGGAAGCTAGAGATGATGGAAATTAAGTGCTTGAGAAGTGTGGTAGGATGCACACTGTGGGACAGATGAAGAAATGAGGATATAAGAGCAGAAGCCAAAGTAGCTCCAGTTGCAGAAAAGATAAAAGAGAACAGATTACAGTGGTTCAGACACATGCAGAAAAGCAGAAGACAATCTGGTGAAGAAGATTTGGGACAGACAGGAAGAAGGTAAGAGGAAATGAGGACATCCAGCAAAGAGGTGGATGGATTGTGTGAAACAAGATTTGCGACAGTCAGGCATGAGTGCTTCAAGAAGGCAGGAGTGTGGCACTGAATCGAGAGAGCTAGCAACAGTTAACACAATACCCTGACCCCTTATAGAAAATGGGAAAAAGGGGGCTGATGATGATGATGAGCTTCTCTGGAGAAACAAAGAGACTGCCCCATGTGGTTATGTGGGGTACATGAGCCAGATGGGAACAAGTAGGTCCACTGATATCCAGATGTTGGTGAGGTTGAAGTCAGCATGTAGAAGGTATCGGCACAGAAAAAAAGGAAAAAAAATCAACTGAATGTTTTTTTTTTCTTTCCATGGTGGCTATTATTCTATGCATTATGAGTTTTTTCCCCTTTTAGTCCTAATCCTACCTCATATCTCCATTTTATCATTGTGTGTGTGTGTGTGTGTGTGTGTGTGTGTGTGTGTATATATATATATATATATATATATATGCATTTGTGAAAGTAACACAGTTTACTTATAAACAAGCAACAAACTATTGCAAATTTTAAGTGAAAGATGAACCCGCTATTGTATTATTTTGTTTGAGCCACTGTTTTAAATATCTCACCACAATGAAGAATAAAATCAGAAGTTGCATTTTTAATCTTACACAGTTTCTTGCACTAAAATGTTTCTGGCTAAGATGCAGAATCCAAGAATGTTCAAAAATGGATGTTAAAGAAAAATCTATACAGTTTGATGATCTAAGAGTCTAATGAATGCAATGACTGCATCAAAGCATTTAACCACAGCATTTTTTTCCCACCAGTCCGAGACAGAACCCTTTAGTGCTGCCATTTGAACTCTGTAATGACTACCACTTTAATCCAGTCTGCACCTACGGCAAAACAAAGAAGTGAAGTCATTCAACATTATGCTGTTAGGGAATGTTCTCACAATAAACATGCAGATGCTTTCTTGTAATTCGCTCTTTCAGCCACTCTAAAAAAGCTGTATTACAGAAACATACATGGAGAGAATGCCAACAAGATTTCTGCACAATGGTGTATTGATTTAAAATATTTTACACTAATTAAGGTATTGTAATCCAGTTGATAATTTGGAAAGTCAGTTAATACTAATACATGATTGCACAAAAGGTTTATTTTCTGTTGTATAAACATGCTGGGTGGCATTCTGTTTAAATTCATATCACAATAGCTGTGATCCAGGAGTAAGCTTTTATTGTACATTTTACTCTGATGTTTTGCAATACATTGCACAAACAATTTAATCTAATATAGCAATAACCCACGCCTGGGTGTGGGTAATGTGGGATTTAACCACGGTTGGCGTGGTTTGGTCCGAGCCCGAGGGACCAAACAAAGACAACCGTGGTTAATCCATTACACCCAGGCGTTATTGCTATTATATTATGACATTATTTAAGAAAAGAAACAATTACTTTTCTTAAATAATGGCATTGTATATGCCTCTTTGCTGCCCTTCCGCGGCTGTCTGGCATCGGCAGTTCTGATGTACTGCATGCCTACACAGTACATCAGAGCTGTGGCCAAAAGCAAGCGGAGAAAGCAAGATCTCCGTTGCTTTTTACTGTTTCGCTATGTTAAATGGGTTTAACATAGCGAGACAGCTTTAAAAAAAGCAACGGAGATCTCAGTTGCTTTTTTTAAACCTGTGTCGCTATGTTAAACTCTTTTAACATAGCGAGACAGTGTTTTAAAAAAAGACTTATACTAATGGAAAAAGTCCGGGTGACCGGACCTTTTTCCATTAGTATAAGTTGATTTACAACGTGCACGCCGGCCAATGAGCGTGCACGTTTTGGAATATTAATAGGGGGTCATGGTATAATGGAATTGTTTAAATTTACCAGACAGCAAACTGAGAAATACTATGATGTCATCAGAGTAAAATCTCTCTGACTCTTTAACTCTCCCTCAGGGAAATCAAAGGAGTTTGGTACAGTGTCACATTAATTTAATGAAATGTAGCCATGGCAGCTATTTAAAAGACATACCCAGCTGATTTTTAACAAAAACATTACAAGTGTCAGAAGCAAAGGACTAGCCTAGACACAACCTGCCAGGGCAAAATCTGTGCAAAGAAAAAGCACTACTAAATCAAGGTCCACCTCAAGTGAAAAACAAGTATAACATGAAATATGCACGATACACATGTGGTACCTGGTGGGATTAACACAGAGAATTTGTCCATCTTCAGTATACTGCACCTAAGACAGATTTGTGTTGGCTAATGATTTACAAAAGACAGTACTTTAACATAAAGTTTCTGTAAACAGAAGCTGACAATTTAAGGCAGCTAATTTATACAGTCTGCATGTGGTAATATTATAGTGTTGTTGTTCAAATACACTGTATTGTGAATGAACCGTGTACCAGTCAAACAGATGGCAGCTGCCATAAAATGGTGGATGTTTATTTGTAAAGTCTGGCAGTTAGCACAGAGGACTAAAGCTTTGACTTGTTAATGAACTGCTTCCTATGCTAAGGGTATAGGGTTCATTTATTTATTTATTTATTGGCATTTGTTTACTTCCCAGTCTGACTGGATAATTTTATTCATTTTCAGTGTAGACCTTGGGAGAAAAGCTCCACAAATAAAAGAACAGAAAATAAATAAACAGAGGTAAAAATTGACATCTTGTTGCAATATATATATGACATGTAGAATAATGTATGTATGCCATCATTAAAAAAAGATAAATACAATATAATGTAGCAGTGAGAACTGCTGACGTTATAAGTGTGAGAGTATATTACACACTTATAAAGCAAATGTCAGAGTGGAACATTCAAACAGTGAATAAGAATGCAGTTTTGGGCCTTTAGGCTTCTTGCACTCTGTAATATCATGTGTCCTATAATCTCTGACCATATGAGTAAGCCTTGGGAATT